>NW_024114309.1:0-13497 GCF_003073215.2 Triticum urartu | reverse complement strand
AGTAGTTCTCCCAGTGCTACCTTAGCCGATATAGCGGAACGTAAGGTACCAAAAATGGGAGCCGGGCAAACCCAGCTATTGACCCAAGACATGATTCGGAGCTGATGCATATAATGCTATAAGTTTGGGGTGCCGCACTGTCAAAAGTGTTCAGACTTCTCACGCCGTATTATGGGGTATGCTTAAGCCCCTAGCGTATTGGCCGTACCAGAGTGTACGGGTGCTTGATGTCATGAATGAACATATATATAAAAAAGAAGAATGCAAAAAAAAGCCTTAATGCAATGCATTGTTTATTCAAAAACATGCGTCAAAGCAGAATGATACAGGTAGTGCGATAAGCAAAAAGTAGGACTATGTCCCCTCCAAGGGCAAGCTGAGGAATAATATTAAAGCAAGTATTTCACTCATTATCGTAATCCACCTGGGAGTTCCGTGGTGTGATGTAGCTTTCTGCCTCCTTGGTTGCTGCATCATGTGTTCGGCAATCATGCTACTGGACAAGGTTTCTAGAGATTAATGTCCTGAAAGAGAGAAAAATAACAAAGCGCGAAGCCCCTAGTGCGGTTTAAGCCGTGTCTTAGGGCGTGCCGTAGTCGTGCCCCCTTCCCCGCCTGTGCCCATGGTATTTTTAATGCGTAATTATGTACGCGTGGCACGAGTTTCGCCGTTTGGTGGGACCAGGGTGGGGTCCGCATTGCTATGCGAGCTCGAAACGTGCCAGGCGGTCCTGTTGCCGATTACTCCGGGTGCGCTTGAAGGTGTACGGGTCCTTAAACGCCGAACTAGTGGATTACCTTAAGAGGCTGCTTTGCGCTTCCGCCGCGAGGGCCGCAGTGTGCTCCTCTGTTCGGAGAGAGCGCTCTGTGTTTCCATTAACTGTAATGACCACCCGAGGTCCTGGCATCTTGAGCTTGAGGTATGCATAATGCGGTACCACATTGAATCTCGCAAATGCGGTTCGCCCAAGCAGTGCATGATAGCCACTGCGGAACGGGACTATATCGAAGATTAACTCTTCGCTTCGGAAGTTATCCGGGGATCCTAAGACCACTTCCAGTGCGACTGAGCCTGTGCAGTGGGCCTCTACACCTGGTATGACGCCTTTAAAGGTCGTTTTTGTGGGTTTGATCCTTGAGGGGTCTATACCCATTTTGCGCACTGTGTCCTGATAAAGCAGGTTCAGGCTGCTGCCACCATCCATAAGGACTCGGGTGAGGTTAAATCTGTCAATGATTGGGTCTAGGACTAGTGCAGTGAATCCTCCATGACGGATACTAGTGGGGTGGTCCCTGCGATCGAAGGTGATCGGACATGAGGACCATGGGTTGAACTTTGGGGCGACTGGCTCCAACGCATATACATCCCTGAAGGCACGCTTCCGCTCCCTCTTGGGGATGTGGGTTGCGTGTATCATGTTCACCGTCCGCACTTGTGGGGGGAACCTCTTCTATCCTCCGGTATTCGGCTACCGGAGCTCCTCCTCGTCATCGCTATGTGGCCCCTTATCTTTGTTTTCGGCAATTAACTTGCCGGCCTGCTTGAACACCCAACAATCCCAGTTGGTGTGGTTGGCTGGCTTGTCGAGGGTGCCATGTATTTGACACGAGCGATCGAGTATATGGTCCAAACTGGACGGGCCCGGAGTGCTTATTTTGAATGGCTTTTTCCACTGACTGGGTTTAGAGCCTTTGAATCCGGCATTGACTGCCGTATCCTCGTTATTGTCGATGTTAATGCGGCGCTTATGTTTGTTGCGACGTGACCTGCTATTGCCGTCCTTGGTATCCGAAGTACCATGGTTCTTTGATATGTTATTACTGCGAGCCAGCCAGCTGTCTTCTCCCGCACAAAAGCGGGTCATGAGTTGTTCAGGGCTGCCATAGATTTCGGCTTTTCCTGACCAAGGTGCCGGGCTAGCCTGTTCGCGGATGTTGTGCTTGAAAGCTGCTAGGGCCTCTGCATCCGAATGGTCGACGATTTGATTTTTCTTTTTTAGGAACCGTGTCCAGAATTGCCTGGCCGGTTCCTCTAGCTGCTGAATTATGTGGCTCAAATCATCGGCATCTGGTGGTCGCACATAAGTGCCCTGAAAGTTGTCAAGGAATGCGGCTTCCAGATCTTCCCAACAGCCAATGGATTCTGCTGGCAAGCTATTGAGCCAATGCCGAGCTGGTCCTTTGAGTTTGAGTGGGAGGTATTTAATGGCGTGTAGATCATCACCGCGTGCCATGTGGATATGCAGCAGGAAATCCTCGATCCATACCGCAGGATCTGTTGTGCCGTCGTATGATTCTATATTTACGGGTTTGAAACCCTCTGGGATTTAATGATCCATTACTTCGTCTGTGAAGCATAAGGGGTGTGCGGCGCCTCTGTACTGGGCTATATCGCGACGCAGCTCCAATGAGTCCTGCCCGCTGTGCTCGGCCCGGCCGGGTTTACTTTTACTATATCCGGTGTGACGATTATCGTTTCGCGTAGTGGCGCGCCCTCGTGATCCGTAGATCGATCTTGCATGTTTTGCTTTGTCCTCCAATACGTCTCGCAGGTCTGGCATATTTCCCCATGCCTTTTTATTTGAATGGCGTCGGGGTGCAGGCTGAGCTTTTGGCTGGAATGCCTCTCTGTCGTGGCCACAAGGTGGCCGGTCAGCCGCGTCATACGCTTCTTCCTCCAGTCGGGGTAGCAACCTGCATTTTGGGTAACTCTTAGAGGGGCGTTCGAGTTTATATTCCTCGGCCGCGAGGACTTTAGTCCATCTGTCAGCTAGCAGATCTTGATCAGCTTGAAGTTGGTGCTGCTTCTTCTTAAGGCTATTTGCCGTGGCTATAAGACGGTGCTTGAAGCGCTCTTGTTCGACGGGATCCTCTGGAACGACGAATTCGTCATCGTCGAGGCTTGCCTCGTCTTCAAAGGGAGGCATGTAATTATCATCCTCCTCATCTGCCGCTCTCTCAGGAGGGCTGGCCTCTCCATCCTCCTGCCCTAAATCGTGCTGGAGGGGATTATTGCCATCTTCGGCACTATCCGGAGTGCTATTATCTCCTGTGCCGGTATCACCGCTTTTGCTTTGGCGGGACTTAGAGCGGCGCCGCTGACGTCGGCGCTTGGGTTGCTTCTTGGAGGGGTCATCCTCCGCTATCGCGTCGCCATTGCCTTCTTTGCGTGTGTCCACCATGCATATATCGTATGATGAGGTGGTTGTCCAGTGCCCTATGGGCAGTGGTTCCTCTTCGTCTCCCGCATCATCGTTTTCCATACCGTCGATGTCTTCGGAGTCGAAGTCGAGCATGTCGGTTAAGTCGTCGACAGTGGCTACTAAGTGGGTGGTGGGTGGGCAGCGAATTTCTTCATCATCCGCATCCCAACCCTGCGGGACATAGTTCGGCCAGGATCCTCCTGACAAGGAGAGAGACCTTAATGAGTTCAGTATGTCGCCAAAGGGCGAGTGCTGAAAAATATCCGCGGAGGTAAACTCCATGATCGGCGCCCAATCGGATTCGCTAGGAACGGGCGTAGGCGGTTCGGAGTCCGTGGCCGGAGAAGGATCCGGCAGTTTGACAACACGGCTCTCGTGCAGGGTAAGGTCGATGTTCGGCTCGATCGCCGTTGAGGATAAGGCCTCCGTGGCGGGGTCCATCCACCCGTCCATGGACGGCGCAACTGGCTTCGAATTGAGGGTCGGAGCGGCTACCGGTGCGATCTCCTGAACACTGTCCGATGGTAGAGCTAAATCGTACTCATCGTGACCGTGTGACGCACAAGGCAGGGGCTCGAATCCGTCGAAGATCAAGTCTCCGCGGATATCGGCCGTGTAGTTTAAGCTTCCAAACCTGACCTGATGGCCAGGGGCGTAACTTTCGATCAGCTCCAGATGGCCAAGCGAGTTGGCCCGCAGTGCGAAGCCGCCGAACACAAAGATCTGTGCGAGGAGAAAAGTCTCACCCTGGACTGCATCGCTATCGATGATTGTAGGAGCCATCAAGCCTAACGGCGACGACATAGAGGAACTCTCAATGAAAGCACCAATGTCGGTGTCAAAACCGGCAGATCTTGGGTACGGGGTCCTGAATTGTGCGTCTAAGGCGGATGGTAACAGGAGGCAGGGGACACGATGTTTTACCCAAGGTCGGGCCCTCTTGATGGAGGTAAAACCCTACGTCCTGCTTGATTTATTCTTGATGATATGGGTATTACAAGAGTTGATCTACCACGAGATCAGAGAGGCTAAACCCTAAAAGCTAGCCTATGGTATGATTGTCTGTTGTCCTATGGACTAAACCCTCCGGTTTATATAGACACCGGAGGGGGCTAGGGTTACACAAGGTCGGTTACAAAGGAGGAGATATACATATCCGTATTGCCTAGCTTGCCTTCCACACCAAGTAGAGGGCCATCCGGACAAGGGACAAAGTCTTCAATCTTGTATCTTCATAGTCCAACAGTCCGGCCAAAGGATATAGTCCGGCTGTCCGGAGACCCCCTAATCCAGGACTCCCTCACCATGTTTGTACATGCTTGGCTCGTCAAGTTTAACCCAAGTATTATGCATGTGCAAAACTGTCTTACACCCATTGTATGTGAACGTAGAGTCTATCACACCCGATCATCACGTGGTGTATCGAAATGATGAACTATAGCAACGGTGCATACTCAGGGAGAACACTTTTATCTTGAAATTAAGTGAAGGGATCATCTTATAATGCTACCACCATTCTAAGCAAAATAAGATGCATAAAGGATAAACATCACATGCAATCAAAATATGTGACATGATATGGACATAATCATCATGTGCTTTTGATCTCCATCTCCAAAGCATCGTCATGATCTCCATCGTCACCGGCTTGACACCTTGATCTCCATTGAAGCGTCGTTGCGGCGAAGTCGTCATGCCAACTATTTCTTCTACAACTATGACTAACGCATAGTGATAAAGTAAAGCAATTACTTGGTGCTTGCACTTCATACAATAAAGAGACAACCCCAAGGCTCTTGTCGGTTGTTCATATTATGAAACATGATCATCTCATACATCAACATATAAAACATCATATCTTCACCATATCACATCAAAACATGCCCTACAAAAACAAGTTAGACGTCCTCTACTTTGTTGTTGCAAGTTTTACATTGTTGCTATGGGCTTCTTGTTAGGGAACGCAGTAATTTCAAAAAAAATCCTACGCACACGCAAGATCAAGGTGATGCATAGCAATAAGAGGGGAGAGTATCATCTACGTATCCTCGTAGACCGTAAGAGGAAGCATTATGACAACGTGGTTGATGTAGTCATACGTCTTCACGATCGGCCGATCTAGCACCGAAGGTATGACACTCTACGATATGCACACGTTCAGCTCGGTGACATCCCGCAAACTCACGATCCAGTAGAGCTTCGAGGGAGAGTTTCGTCAGCACGGCAGCGTGATGACGGTGATGATGATGCTACCAGCACAGGGCTTCGCCTAAGCACCGCTACGATATAACCAAGGTGGATTATGGTGGAGGGGGCACCGCACACGGCTAAAACATCAATGATCAACTTGTGTGTCTATGGGGTGCCCCCCTCCCCGTATATCAAGGAGTGGAGGAGGGGGAGTGAGGGAGTCCTGGATTAGGGGGTCTCCGGACAGCCGGACTATATCCTTTGGCTGGACTGTTAGACTATGAAGATACAAGATTGACGACTTCGTCTCGTGTTCGGATGGGACTCTACTTGGCGTGGAAGGCAAGCTAGGCAATGCGGATATGTATATCTCCTCCTTTGTAACCGACCTTGTGTAACCCTAGCCCTTTCCGGTGTCTATATAAACCGGAGGGTTTAGTCTGTAGGCATATAGACAATCATACCATAGGCTAGCTTCTAGGGTTTAGCCTCTTCGATCTCGTGGTAGATCAACTCTTGTAATACTCATATCATCAAGAATAAATCAAGCAGGACGTAGGGTTTTACCTCCATCAAGAGGGCCTGAACCTGGGTAAAACATTGTGTCCCCTGCCTCCTGTTACCATCCGCCTTAGACGCACAGTTCGGGACCCCCTACCCGAGATCCGCCAGTTTTGACACCGACATTGGTGCTTTCATTGAGAGTTCCTCTGTGTCGTCGCCGTTAGGCTTGATGGATGCTTCTATCATCGATAGCGATGCAGTCCAGGGTGAGACTTCGCTCCCCAGACAGATCTTTGTGTCCGGCGGCTTCGCACTGCGGGCCAACTCGCTTGGCCATCTGGAGCTGATCGAAAGTTATGCCCCTGGCCGCCAGGTCAGATTTGGAAGCTTAAACTACATGGCCGATATCCACGGAGACTTGATCTTCGATGGATTCGAGCCTCTGCCTTGTGCGCCACGCGGTCATGATGAGTATGATTTAGCTCTACCATCAGACAGTGTTCAAGAGATCGCACCGGCAGCCGCTCTGACCCTCAATTCGGAGCCAGTTGTGCCATCCATGGACGGGTGGATGGACCCTGCCATGGAGGCCTTACCCTCAGCGGCGATCGAGCCGAACATCGACCTTACCCTGCACGAGAGCCGTGTTGTCAGACTGCCGGATCCTTCTCCGGCCACGGACTCCGAACCGCCTGTGCCCATTCATAGCGAATCCGATTGGGCGCCGATCATGGAATTTACCTCCGCGGATATTTTTCAGCACTCGCCCTTTGGTGACATACTGAACTCATTAAGGTCTCTCTCCTTGTCAGGAGGATCCTGGCCGAACTATGTCCGGCAGGATTGGGATGCGGATGACAAAGAAATTCGCTGCCCACCCACCACCCACTTAGTAGCCAATGTCGATGACTTAACCGACATGCTCGACTTTGACTCCGAAGACATCGACGGTATGGACAACGATACGGGAGACGAAGAGGAACCACTGCCCATAGGGCACTGGACAGCCACCTCATCATACGATATATACTTGGTGGACACACCCAAAGAAGGCAATGGTGACGAGACAGCGGAGGATGACCCCTCCAAGAAGCAACCCAAGCGCCGACGTCAGCGGCACCACTCTAAGTCCCGCCAAAGCAAAAGTGGTGATGCTGGCACAGGAGATAATAACACTTCGGATAGTGCCGAAGATGGCAACAATCCCCTCCAGCACGATCTAGGACAGGAGGATGGAAAGGCCAGCCCTCCAGAGAGAGCGGCAGATGGAGAGGCGGAGGACAATAATTACATGCCCCCTCCGAAGACGAGGCAAGCCTCGACGATGCCGAATTCGTCGTGCCAGAGGATCCCGTCGAAAAAGAGCCCTTCAAGCGCCGGCTTATAGCCACGGCAAATAGCCTTAAGAAAAAGCAGCAGCAGTTTCAAGCTGATCAAGATCTGCTAGCTGACAGATGGACTGAAGTCCTCGCGGCCGAGGAATATAAACTCGAACGCCCCTCCAAGAGTTACCCAAAATGTAGGTTGCTACCCCGACTGGAGGAAGAAGCGTATGGCGCGGTTGATCGGCCACCTCGTGGCCGCGATAGAGAGGCATTCCAGCCAAAAACTCGGCCCGCACCCCGACATCATTCAAATAAAAAGGCATGGGGAAATACGCCAGACCTGCGAGACGTATTGGAGGACAAAGCAAAGCATGCAAGATCGATCTACGGATCACGAGGGCGCGCCACTATGCGAGACAATAAACGTCACGCCGGATACAGTAAAAGTAAATCCGGCCGGGCCGAACACAGCGGGCAAGACCCATTCGAGCTGTGTCGCGATATAGCCCAATATAGAGGCACCGCACACCCTCTATGCTTCACAGACGAAGTAATGGATCATCAAATCCCAGAGGGTTCCAAACCCGTAAATATTGAATCATACGACGGCACAACAGATCCTGCGGTATGGATCAAGGATTTCCTCCTCCACATCCACATGGCCCGCGGTGATGACTTACACGCCATCAAATACCTCCCACTAAAGCTCAAAGGACCAGCGCGGCATTGGCTTAACAGCTTGCCAGCAGAGTCCATTAGTTGTTGGGAAGATCTGGAGGCCGCATTCCTCGACAACTTTCAGGGCACTTATGTGCGACCACCAGATGCCGATGACTTGAGCCACATAATTCAGCAGCCAGAAGAATAGCCAGGCAATTTTGGACTCGGTTCCTAACAAAGAAAAATCAAATCGTCGACTGTCCGGATGCAGAGGCCCTGGCAGCTTTCAAACACAACATCCGCGATGAGTGGCTAACCCGGCACCTTGGTCAGGAAAAGCTGAAATCTATGGCAGCCCTCACGACACTCATGACCCGCTTTTGTGCGGGAGAAGACAGCTGGCTGGCTCGCAGTAATAACATACCAAAGAATCATGGTACTTCGGATACCAAGGACGGCAATAGCAGGTCACATCGCAACAAACATAAGTGCCGCATTAACAACGACAATACCGAGGATACGGCAGTCAATGCCGGATTCAAAGGCTCTAAACCCGGTCAACGGAAAAAGCCATTCAAAAGAAGCACTACGGGCCCGTCCAGTTTGGGCCGCATACTCGACCGCTCGTGTCAAATACACGGTACCCCTGACAAGCCAGCTAACCACACCAACAAGGATTGTTGGGTGTTCAAGCAGGCCGGCAAGTTAATTACCGAAGACAAAGATGAGGGGTCACACAGCGATGACGAAGAGGATCCCTGGCAGCCGAACACCGGAGGACAAAAGAGGTTCCCCCCACAAGTGCGGACGGTGAATATGATATACACAACCCACATCCCCAAGAGCGGAAGCGTGCGCTCAGGGACGTATATGCGTTGGAGCCAGTCGCCCCAAAGTTCAACCCATGGTCCTCCTGTCCAATCACCTTCGATCGCAGGGACCACCCCACTAGTATCCGTCATGGCAGATTCGCCGCACTGGTCCTAGACCCAATCACTGACAGATTTCACCTCACTCGAGTCCTTATGGATGACGGCAGCAGCCTGAACCTGCTTTATCAGGACACAGTGCGCAAAATCGGTATAGACCCCTCAAGGATCAAACCCACAAAAATGACCTTTAAAGGCATCATACTGTTGAGGCTATGGAGAGAGTCAGATCCATATGCCACCAGGAGAATGACTGTTGTTGATTGCAGGTTCCACACAAAGGAATAGCAGGACTTCTATGAGACAGTGTTGCTTGACAAGAAGCCCATAGTGTGTGACATGAGATGGGTCGACTGGGACTACATCAAGGAGAATGAGGATCACTATCCAGGTGTACATGATAGTTTCAAGGCTTGTGGAGTCGATGAGTTTGTGGCTCAGAAGCTCACAAAATGGAATGATGAGCTCATCATGCAGTTCTACTCCACAACTCATTTCTACCCAGATGGAAGGATTGTCTGGATGTCTGAAGGTACGAGGTACCAGTCCACGGTTGCTGAATGGGCAAAGTTGATCAATGCCCCAAAAGAGAGTGAAGATGACTTGGATGTCTATGCCAACAGGAAGAAGGATCACAACACAATGGCACACATGTACAAGGAGATCCCAGATGCTGCTCTTGAGACACATAAGTTTGGATCTGTACATTACCTTCTGTCAGGCTTGCCAACCATCAACTGGATCCTCAGGCACACTCTCTTGCCAAAGTCAGGTGATCACAAGATGATCAGAGGCCATGCAATTAACTTGCTTCACATCTTTGATGTCCCACAGAAGTTCAAAGTCATGAGCCTAATAGTTGAAACTATCAAGAGGACAGCTGCAGATCAGAAGAGGAGTTGTGGGTATGCCCCACAGATCCAGGAGCTAATCAACTCCAAGATGGGCACTGGTACATATCTCTGGACAAGGAGCACATGCCTATCTATCCAGACTTCGAGGACAACATGTGGTTATGAATGAGGATGAACCATCTTCTGTGCACGCACAAGCCAAGAAGGAGAAGGCAAAAGCTGAAAAGGCTGCAAGGATGCCAACTACTGAAGAAGCATCTCAGTATCTCCTGAAGAGCAAGCAAGATCAGCTTGGCTACCTGATTGCATCCACTCTGAGGATTGAGAAGGGACTGGCCACCCTGACTCAAAACCAGGAGAGCTTGGAAAGAATCATGGAGCAAAAAATTCTATGACTTGGATGTGAAGGTAACTGAGATTCAGTCAGTTGTGGAGCAGCTACAGGATGACATGCAGGAGAGGAAGGGCGGAACAACACTTGATGCATTTTCCAAGAGTTCCTAGAGCTCAGAGGTCAACTGCAGAGTACCAGTACCAGACACTAGAGCCACTTCATCTACACCAGCTACAGCTTCAGCGCAAACCAGCTCCAGCCACCTACTCCATCAGCTCCATCTACTTCGACTAAAGCCTTCGTTCTTGAGTTATCCGGAACACCACCACCTGAAGACCAGCTTGAGAAGACGTTTTAGTGCTATGCATGTTCTATGAAAATTTTTGGTTAACTTGTTGCCAAAGGGGAGAAACATGTATAGATCATAGCTTCGAGAGAGAGTTGTTGCTTTTTATCCTCTCTTGCTTTGGTGGTTTGAACTTTGTTTGTCTTTTGATTGCTGAGATTACTATGCTATTATCTGTGAAGACATTGATGATTCATGTGGGTTGATTCATAAGCTACACTTATTGCTTGTTAAGATGATATATTCTACTTCTATATGAATCATTCACTTTGCTTGGTGATTGAGTGCATGTATTCAATCTTTATTATTTGAGCGCTCCACCAAGATTGTATGTGAACATTGGAAGAGTAACCCATGATCCTAACTCATTGTGCATTTGTAGTCCAAGCAAATCTTAAAGATATGCACAAATTTAGGGGGGAGCTCTTGCTTTCACATACTTCTCAAAGCGACAATATCTTTCACTCTTATTATCATTTGTCGGAAGCTTTGATCTATATGTTGTCATCAATTACCCAAAAAGGGGGAGATTGAAGTGCAACTATCCCTGGGTGGTTTTGGTAATTCCTAACAACATAAAGCTCATTGAGCTAACATTATTCCAAGATTAATATTTCAGGAAAAGCTCAATGAATGGCATGGCATGGATGAGGAAAGTGGATCCCTCAAAATTCTAAGGACAAAAAGTTTGGCTCAAGCTTGAAGCTCAAGACTCTACATTTTATATTTTAGTGATCCAAGGTCACATTGAGTCTATAGGAAAAGCCAATACTATCAAGGAGGGATGAGGTGTTGCTTAATGGCTTGCTTGCTCAAAATGCTTAGTGATATGCTCCAAAATCCTCACCTACCTTCCCACATCCACATATGACCTAAACCAAAAGTCAAACTCGGCCCCAACCGATTCTTTCTATCCGACGCACCGAGTTTCAATTGTTCATAGCCACTGCCACAACCCTAGCAAATCGGTCTCCACCGATAGGGATCTCGGTCTTCACCGAGATGGAATTGTAATCTTCTTTGTTTCCCTTCGTAATGTTTCGGTCTTACCGAGGATGAGCGATCGGTCCCACCGATTGCAATGTAAACTCCTCTGTTTCCCTTTTGTAACATTTCGGTCTCACGAGATGAGCGAATCGTCCCATCGAGTTTACCTACAAACTCTCTGGTTAGGCTTATTACCCAAAATCGGTTCCCAACGAGTTGTTGAATCGGTCACACGAGATTACGTTATTGCCTAACCTAACCATATCGGTCTACGGAGTTGCATCTCAGTCCCACGAAAATCCTAAACGGTCACTAGGGTATGCTGAAACGGTCCGACCGAGTTTAAACCATTCGGTCCCAACCGAGTTTGGCAAATTGTGTGTGTAACGGTTAGATTTTGTGTGGAGGCTATATATACCCCTCCACCCACTCTTCATTCTAGGAGAGCCATCAGAACATACCTACACTTCCAATACACTATTTTTCTGAGAGAGAACCACCTACACTTGTGTTGAGGTCAAAGATATTCCATTCCAACCATATGAATTCTTGATCTCTAGCCTTCCCCAAGTTCTTCCACTCAAATCTTCTTCCACAAATCCAAATCCTGTGAGAGAGAGTTGAGTGTTGGGGAGACTATCATTTGAAGCCACAAGAGGAAGGAGTTCATCATCAACACCACACCATTTGGTACTTCTTGAGAGTGGTGTCTCCTAGATGGCTAGGTGTCACTTGGGAGCCTCCGACAAGATTGTGGAGTTGAACCAAGGAGTTGTAAAGGGCAAGGAGATCGCCTACTTCGTGAAAGATCTACGCTAGTGAGGGCAAGTCCTTCATGGACGACGGCCGTGATGGAATATGACAAGGTGCTTCTTCGTGGAACCTTCGTGGGTGGAGCCCTCTATGGACTCGCGCAAACCGTTACTCCTCCGTGGGTTGAAGTTCTCCATCAACATGGATGTACGATAGCAACCACCTATCGGAACCACGACAAAAACATCTGTGTCTCCAATGCGTTTGAATCCTCCAACCCTTCCCTTTACAATTCTTGCAAGTTTGCATGCTTTACTTTCTGCTGCTCATATTACTTTTTGCCATGCTTTGCTTGAATTGTTGTGGAGATGCTTGACTTGTGCTAAGATAGCTAAAATCTGCCAAGAACTAAAATTGGGAAAAGGCTAGATTTTTATTTGGTCAAGTAGTCTAATCACCCCCCTCTAGACATACTTTCGATCCTACAAGTGGTATCAGAGCTTTGGTCTCCATTTGCTTTGATTTCCATAGCTTTTGGCGGTCATAGCCTTGGTTTCACAACCTAGGAGAGTATGGCGTCTAGCGAGGAAATTATCACCGTAGAGGTCCTTACTTTGATGGCACTAATTTTGCTAGTTGGAAGCATAAGATGAAAATGCATATTCTTGGACATAACCCGCCGTTTTGGGCTATTGTGTGTATTGGCTTGCAAGGTGAATTCTTGACGGGAAAGAACCGAACCGTGAAGCACCGCGGAAGAGTTGAAAATGCTGCAATACAACGCTCAAGCTTGTGATATCCTCTTCAACAGATTGTTGCCCCGAAGAATTCAACAAAATCAGCCGTCTTGAGAATGCAAAGGAAATTTGGGATACTTTGATTGATATGCACGAAGGTACCGACTCCGTCAAGGAATCCAAATTGGATGTGCTTCAAAGTCAACTTGACAAGTTCAAAATGAAGGATGGTGAAGGTGTTGCTGAAATGTACTCTAGGCTTGCTCTTATCACAAATGAGATTGCCGGCTTAGGGAGTGAAGAGATGACCGATAGATTCATCATCAAGAAGATCCTAAGAGCCTTGGATGGAAAATATGATACCGTGTGCACATTGATCCAAATGATGCCAAATTACAAAGATCTCAAGCCAACGGAAGTCATCGGAAGAATTGTTGCTCATGAGATGTCACTCAAGGATAAAGAGGAACTTCACAACAAATCAAGTGGTGCTTACAAAGCCTCATGTGAAGCCCCCACATCATCGAGTGAGAAACAAACCTTCAATGAAGAATTGAGCTTAATGGTGAAGAACTTCAACAAGTTCTACAAGAGTAGAAGCAAAGAGAGAAGCTCCAAGTCAAGGTCCTACAATGACAAAAGATCTTCTAGTCGAGAGCGAAACTGCTACAATTGT
>NW_024114308.1:0-13509 GCF_003073215.2 Triticum urartu | reverse complement strand
CATCTCTTTATTGGGAAGAAAAGTGGACATTTTCACTGACCACAAGAGTCTCAAGTACATCTTCACTCAGCCTAATCTCAACCTCAGGCAGACTCGATGGGTCGAAATGATTCAAGAGTATAATCCAAGTATCGAGTATACTCCAGGCAAGGCCAATGTGATTGCTGACGCTTTGAGCAGGAAGGCTTACTGCAACAGTCTGCTTCTCAAGCCCTATCAACCCGAGCTTTGTGAAGCTTTCCGCAAACCAAATCTTCAAGTTGTTCCTCAAGGTTTCCTCGCCAACCTTCAAGTCTCTCCTACATTGGAAGATCAGATTCGCCAAGCTCAGCTTCTTGATGCTATGGTGAAGAAGGTGAAGATTGGGATTGCCAAGAGCCAACCCAAGTACAAGTGCTACCTCCTTGATGACAAGGATACTCTCTTCTTCGAGGAGCGTATTGTCGTGCCCAAAGGTGACCTTTGTAAAGTGATCATGAACGAGGCTCACAATTCTCTCCTCTCCATCCACCCTGGGAGCATGAAGATGTATCAGGACCTCAAGCAGGCTTATTGGTGGACTCGAATGAAGCGCGAGATTGCTCAATTCATGAATGAATGTGATGTCTGCAAAAGAGTGAAGGCAGAACACCAAAGGCCAGCTGGTCTCCTCCAACCTCTTGCCATTCCAGAATGGAAGTTTGACCACATTGAGATGGACTTCGTGACTGGGTTTCCAAAGTCCAAACGTGGCAATGATGCTATATTCGTTGTTATCGACAAACTCACCAAAGTGGCTCACTTTCTGCCTATCAAAGAGTCTATCACTGCAGCTCAATTGGCGGAACTCTATACCTCTCGAATTGTCTCTGCACGGTATTCCATAGTGATCTCTTCAGACCGTGGCAGCATCTTTACCTCTAAAGTTTTGGGATTCTTTTCAGAAGGCCGATGGGCACCAACATCCGCTTCAGCACAGCTTTCCACCCTCAGACTAGCGGTCAAGTCGAGCGTGTCAACCAGATTCTTGAAGATATGCTCAGGGCTTGTGTGATCTCCTTCGGCATGAAGTGGGAGGATTGTCTTCCATATGCTGAATTCTCCTACAACAACAGTTTTCAAGCAAGTTCGGGCAAGGCCCCATTTGAAATTATGTATGGCAGGAAGTGTCGTACCCCTCTCAACTGGCCTGAAACAGGTGAACTCAGCTTTGGGAAATGACTTAATCACAGAGGCAGAAGGAGACGTGCAAAGTCATTCGCGATAACCTCAAAGCAGCCCAATCGTGCCAGAAGAGCTACTATGATAGTAAGCACCGTGATTTGGCTTTCGTGATCGGAGATCATGTTTACTTCCGCGTCTCTCCTATGAAAGGTACTCATCGCTTCGATATCAAAGGGAAGCTTGCCCCTAGATACGTGGGACCTTTCAAGATCGTCAAAGAGAGGCGATCTTGCCTATCAACTCAAGCTTCCTTCAAACTTTGCAAATGTGCATGACGTGTTCCATGTCTCTCAGTTCCGCAAGTGCTTCAAGACTCCTGACTGCACCATCAACTTCGAGGACATTGAGCTCCAAGAAGATCTCTCTTATCGTGAGCACCCAGTTGCTATTCTTGAAGAGACTGAACGCAAGACTCGCAACAAGTCAATCAAATTCCTCAAAGTCAAGTGGTCACACCATTCCGACCGTGAAGCTACCTGGGAACGCGAGGATCACCTCCTGTTCTGAGTACCCGGCGTTCTTTCAGTCCTAGATCTCGGGATGAGATCCTTTCGTAGTGGTGGAGTGTTGTAACACCCCGGATATGATTTTCCTAATATGTAATACAACTCTTGCCGTTTCTGGCATTAAGTTATTTTATTTTCTCGGGTTCGGGTTTTTGTCTCCATGTGTTGTTGTTGTTGTCATGCATCTCATATCATGTCATCATGTGCATTACATCTGCATACGTGTTCATCTCATGCATTCGAACATTCTCCCCGTTGTCCGTTTTGCATTCCGGCGCTCCATTTTCCTCCGGTGGTCATTTATACCTTTCTTTCGTGTGTGGGGATTAAACATTTCCGGATTGGACCGAGTCTTTCCAAGCGGCCTTGGTTTACTACCGGTAGACCGCCTGTCAAGTTTCGTACCATTTGGACTTCGTTTGATACTCCAACGGTTAACCGAGGGACCGAAAAGGCCTCGTGTGTGTTGCAGCCCAACACCCCTCCAAGTTGGCCCAAAACCCACCAAAACCCTCTCCATCATCTAGAGCGTTCGATCACGATCGCGTGGCCGAAAACCGCACCTCATTTGGACTCTCCTAGCTCCCTCTATGCCTATATATATCTTCCCCAATCGAAATCTCGGGTTGAAACCCTAGTCCCCCTCCTCCTCCAGCCGCCGACAAAAATCCGGACGGCCGACGTTGTCCGCCGCCCGCCGACCTACCACTCGCCGCTCACTTGTCCCCGGGCGGGTGCCCACTTCGCCGCCGCCCGCAAGGGCCCACGAAGGCCCGAGGCCGGCCCTCCCCGCGCCGACTGGGCCCGGACGCCCCGACTGCGCCGCCTCCCTTCTTCCCCGCGCGCGGCGCCCTTCCTCCCGGCCGGCCGCCGCTGGCGCCGGATGCCGCCGCCGCCCGATTCGCCGAACGCCGGCTGGCCAGAGTCCCTCGCCGCCTCATCCCCGGCGACGGCCACCACCGCGGCGCTCCTCGCCGGCCCCGCCAACTCCGGCTCCTTCCTCCCCCAAGTCCGGCGACCTCGAACCCCAAGTCCGGCGACCTCGTTCCTCTCCGGCGAAAACGACATTTCCGACGAACCTCGTGAATCGCGCCGGCCAGATCTGGATCTGAGATCCTTCTCGGGTTGACTTTTGCCCCGAAACCCTAGTTCATATTGCCATGTTCATCGTGCCGTAACTTTGCATCTGTAGCTCCGTTTTGGGCATATAGCATATCAAAATGTTCGTCTCAGAGAGCACATCATTTCATCTCATTGCATCATTTTCATTTGAGTTCATCTTGATGCCCGAAATGCTGTTGGAAGAGCTATTGAGATAATTGTCAGATCTGCTGCTCCATTTAGATATTTGTCATTTTTGCCATGATTATTGTGTGCATGATATGCCCATGAGCTCTACATGAGTTTTGTTATATGTTTTGCCATCTATCCAGAGGTGCAACCCATGTATTTTTGTGATGTGTGTGGTGACTAGCACAAGCTTGCAAAGTGGTGCACTTGTTAATGCTGATTTCAGGGACTTAGCATTTCCACTAAGTCCTTGGTCTGTTTATCTCATGATGCCATATGTTCTGTTGTTTCCTAGTGATCCGTGCCTCTTTTGAGGATGATCAGTAAGGATGTTTTGTTAATCTTGTAGTGCTCTATCCATCCATGTCTTTGTTTGCAATTATGGAGCACCCTAGCTTGAGTCAATCGAGCTCTACTTTTGCTATTTGTGAATCTGGGCAGATTGTCTACTTGTTAGCGATTTTGCCGAGGATGTTGTAGTTGATCCGTGCATGCTATGTTATTGTTCTTGCCATGTCTAGCTTGTATTTGTGTATTCTTGATGGGTGTATGCTTAGATTTCATGACATGCTCTGTAGTGAGTGCATCGAGCTCGTAAACATGCCTACTTGATATCTGTTTCAGCATGCTCCAGTTTTCACCAAGTCTGAGAACTGATTATGTTTTTGCCATGTTCACATGCTTGCAAATGTATTTTCTGATCCCTTTTGGCTCAAGGTCACTAAGGGACTTTTGTTAAGCTCTTTGAGTAGCTCCATGCCATGCTTTACTTTGCCATGTTCAGGTCCTGTAGCATATAGTTTTTGCTCCAAAGAGTGCTATCTGATCTGAAATTCCAGGCAAGTGTTAATTTCACTAAGTCTGAAATCTGTTTACCAAATGCATTTTTGCCATGCTTGTTTGAACCTGTTAATGGATGAATTGGCCGTAGCTCAGTGCTACATTGTTAAGCATCATGAATGGATCCCTGCCATGTATTTTGATGCCATGTTTGGGTGCTGTAGCATGTTCATCTTGTTGCATTTAGATGGCTACTTGCTGTAAATCGCAGACGTGGCCATATTTGAATTGCTTGCCATTTCCAAACCGTAACTCCGATTCCGGCGTTCTTTATATCGTTTTCAAGCGATTTCATCTCATCTTTCCAGTGGCACACTTGGATTTCCAAGTTGAGGCCAGGTTCATGCATTCCTGTCAAATCTTGCATATGCATCCCGCATCGCATCCCGCATAGCATACCATCCTTGCATCATATTGTTTGAGCCTTGCACGTGGTTGATTGTGTCCTTGCTTGTTTGTCTTGTTTGGGTAGAGCCGGGAGACGAGTTCGCTAACGAGGAGCCCGTTGAGTTTGCTTTCGAGGATCCAGTCAACTCTGACAACTTTGCAGGCAAGATGATCATACCCTCGAAATCACTACTATCTTTGCTTTGCTAGATGCTCGCTCTTTTGCTATGCCATGCTACGATGCCTACCACTTGCTTTCAAGCCTCCCAAATTGCCATGTCAAACCTCTAACCCACCATGTCCTAGCAAACCGTTGATTGGCTATGTTACCGCTTTGCTCAGCCCCTCTTATAGCGTTGCTAGTTGCAGGTGAAGATTGGAGGCCGTTCCTTGTTGGAACATTATTTACTTGTTGGGATATCATTATATTGCCATGTTATCTTAATGCATCTATATACTGTTGGGGAACGTAGTAATTTCAAAAAAATTCCTACGCGCACGCAAGATCATGGTGATGCATAGCAACGAGAGGGGAGAGTGTGATCTACGTACCCTTGTAGACCGACAGCGGAAGCGTTAGCACAACGCGGTTGATGTAGTCGTACGTCTTCACGGCCCGACCGATCAAGCACCGAAACTACGGCACCTCCGAGTTTCTAGCACACGTTCAGCTCGATGACGATCCCCGGACTCCGATCCAGCAAAGTGTCGGGGAAGAGTTCCGTCAGCACGACGGCGTGGTGACGATCTTGATGTACTACCGTCGCAGGGCTTCGCCTAAGCACCGCTACAATATTATCGAGGATTATGGTGGAAGGGGGCACCGCACACGGCTAAGAATATGATCACGTGGATCAACTTGTGTCTCTAGGGGTGCCCCCTGCCCCCGTATATAAAGGATCAAGGGGGGTGCGGCCGGCCAGGAGGAGGGCGCGCCAGGAGGAGTCCTACTCCCACCGGGAGTAGGATTCCCCCCTTTCCTAGTTGGAATAGGATTCGGGAAGGGGGAAAGAGGAGAGAGAGAAGGAAGGGGGGCGCCGCCCCCCTCTCCTTGTCCTATTCGGACTAGGGGGAGGGGCGCGCGGCCCAGCCCTGGCCACCTCTCCTCTCTTCCACTAAAGCCCACTAAGGCCCATATACCTCCCGGGGGGTTCCGGTAACCTCCCGGTACTCCGGTAAAATCCCGATTTCACCCGGAACACTTCCGATTATCCAAATATAGGCTTCCAATATATCAATCTTTATGTCTCGACCATTTCGAGACTCCTCGTCATGTCCGTGATCACATCCGGGACTCCGAACAAACTTCGGTACATCAAAATGCATAAACTCATAATATAACTGTCATCGAAACCTTAAGCGTGCGGACCCTACGGGTTCGAGAACAATGTAGACATGACCGAGACACGTCTCCGGTCAATAACCAATAGCGGAACCTGGATGCTCATATTGGCTCCCACATATTCTACGAAGATCTTTATCGGTCAGACCGCATAACAACATACGTTGTTCCCTTTGTCATCGGTATGTTACTTGCCCGAGATTCGATCGTCGGTATCTCAATACCTAGTTCAATCTCGTTACCGGCAAGTCTCTTTACTCGTTTCGTAATACATCATCTTGCAACTAACTCATTAGTTGTAATGCTTGCAAGGCTTATGTGATGTGCATTACCGAGAGGGCCCAGAGATACCTCTCCGACAATCGGAGTGACAAATCCTAATCTCGAAATACGCCAACCCAACATGTACCTTTGGAGACACCTGTAGAGCTCCTTTATAATCACCCAGTTACGTTGTGACGTTTGGTAGCACACAAAGTGTTCCTCCGGCAAACGGGAGTTGCATAATCTCATAGTCATAGGAACATGTATAAGTCATGAAGAAAGCAATAGCAACATACTAAACGATCGGGTGCTAAGCTAATGGAATGGGTCATGTCAATCACATCATTCTCCTAATGATGTGATCCCATTAATCAAATGACAACACATGTCTATGGTTAGGAAACATAACCATCTTTGATTAATGAGCTAGTCAAGTAGAGGCATACTAGTGACGTTTGGTTTGTCTATGTATTCACACAAGTATTATGTTTCCGGATAATACAATTCTAGCATGAATAATAAACATTTATCATGATATAAGGAAATAAAATAATAACATTATTATTGCCTCTAGGGCATATTTCCTTCAGTCTCCCACTTGCACTAGAGTCAATAATCTAGATTACACAGTAATGATTCTAACACCCATGGAGCTTTGGTGCTGATCATGTTTTGCTCGTGGAAGAGGCTTAGTCAACGGGTCTGCAACATTCAGATCCGTATGTATCTTGCAAATCTCTATGTCTCCCACCTGGACTAGATCCCGATGGAATTGAAGCGTCTCTTGATGTGCTTGGTTCTCTTGTGAAATCTGGATTCCTTTGCCAAGGCAATTGCACCAGTATTGTCACAAAAGATTTTCATTGGACCCGATGCACTAGGTATGACACCTAGATCGGATATGAACTCCTTCATCCAGACTCCTTCGTTTGCTGCTTCCGAAGCAGCTATGTACTCCGCTTCACATGTAGATCCCGCCACAACGCTTTGTTTAGAACTGCACCAACTGACAGCTCCACCGTTTAATGTAAACACGTATCCGGTTTGCGATTTAGAATCGTCCGGATCAGTGTCAAAGCTTGCATCAACGTAACCATTTATGATGAGCTCTTTGTCACCTCCATATATGAGAAACATATCCTTAGTCCTTTTCAGGTATTTCAGGATGTTCTTGACCGCTGTCCAGTGATCCACTCCTGGATTACTTTGGTACCTCCCTGCTAGACTTATAGCAAGACACACATCAGGTCTGGTACACAGCATTGCATACATGATAGAGCCTATGGCTGAAGCATAGGGAACATCTTTCATTTTCTCTCTATCTTCTGCATTGGTCGGGCATTGAGTCTTACTCAATTTCACACCTTGTAACACAGGCAAGAATCCTTTCTTTGCTTGATCCATTTTGAACTTCTTCAAAACTTTGTCAAGGTATGTGCTTTGTGAAAGTCCAATTAAGCGTCTTGATCTATCTCTATAGATCTTAATGCCCAATATGTAAGCAGCTTCACCGAGGTCTTTCATTGAAAAACTCTTATTCAAGTATCCTTTTATGCTATCCAGAAATTCTATATCATTTCCGATTAGCAATATGTCATCTACATATAATATCAGAAATGCTACAGAGCTCCCACTCACTTTCTTGTAAATACAGGCTTCTCCAAAAGTCTGTACAAAACCAAATGCTTTGATCACACTATCAAAGCGTTTATTCCAACTCTGAGAGGCTTGCACCAGTCCATAAATGGATCGCTGGAGCTTGCACACTTTGTTAGCTCCCTTTGGATCGACAAAACCTTCCGGCTGCATCATATACAACTCTTCTTCAGAAATCCATTCAGGAATGCAGTTTTGACATCCATTTGCCAAATTTCATAATCATAAAATGCGGCAATTGCTAACATGATTCGGACAGACTTAAGCATCGCTACGGGTGAGAAGGTCTCATCGTAGTCAATCCCTTGAACTTGTCGAAAACCTTTTGCGACAAGTCGAGCTTTGTAGACAGTAACATTACCGTCAGCGTCAGTCTTCTTCTTGAAGATCCATTTATTCTCAATTGCTTGCCGATCATTGGGCAAGTCAACCAAAGTCCATACTTTGTTCTCATACATGGATCCCATCTCAGATTTCATGGCTTCAAGCCATTTTGCGGAATCTGGGCTCACCATCGCTTCTTCATAGTTCGTAGGTTCATCATGATCTAGTAGCATGACTTCCAGAACAGGATTACCGTACCACTCTGGCGCGGATCTTACTCTGGTTGATCTACGAGGTTCAGTAGTATCTTGTTCTGAAGTTTCATGATCATTATCATTAGCTTCCTCACTAATTGGTGTAGGTGTCACAGAAACAGAAACAGGTTTCTGTGATGTACTACTTTCCAATAAGGGAGCAGGTACAGTTACCTCGTCAAGTTCTACTTTCCTCCCACTCACTTCTTTCGAGAGAAACTCCTTCTCCAGAAAGTTTCCGAATTTAGCAACAAAAGTCTTGCCTTCGGATCTGTGATAGAAGGTGTATCCAATAGTTTCCTTTGGATATCCTATGAAGACACATTTCTCCGATTTGGGTTCGAGCTTATCAGGTTGAAGCTTTTTCACATAAGCATCGCAGCCCCAAACTTTCAAAAACGACAACTTTGGTTTCTTGCCAAACCATAGTTCATAAGGCGTCGTCTCAACGGATTTTGATGGTGCCCTATTTAACGTGAATGCGGCCGTCTCTAGAGCATACCCCCAAAACGATAGCGGTAAATCAGTAAGAGACATCATAGATCGCACCATATCTAGTAAAGTATGATTACGACGTTCGGACACACCATTACGCTGTGGTGTTCCGGGTGGCGTGAGTTGCGAAACTATTCCACATTGTTTCAAATGTACACCAAACTCGTAACTCAAATATTCTCCTCCACGATCTGATCGTAGGAATTTTATTTTCTTGTTACGATGAATTTCAACTTCACTCTGAAATTCTTTGAACTTTTCAAACGTTTCAGACTTATGTTTCATTAAGTAATATACCCATATCTGCTTAAGTCATCTGTGAAGGTGAGAAAATAACGATATCCGCCACGAGCCTCAACATTCATCGGACCACATACATCTGTATGTATGATTTCCAACAAATCTGTTGCTCTCTCCATAGTACCGGAGAACGGTGTTTTTGTCATCTTACCCATAAGGCACGGTTCACAAGTACCAAGTGATTCATAATCAAGTGGTTCCAAAAGTCCATCAGTATGGAGTTCTTCATGCGCTTTACACCGATATGACCTAAACGGCAGTGCCACAAATAAGTTGCACTATCATTATCAACTCTGCATCTTTTGGCTTCAACATTATGAATATGTGTGTCACTACTATCGAGATTTAATAAGAATAGACCACTCTTCAAGGGTGCATGACCATAAAAGATATTACTCATATAAATAGAACAACCATTATTCTCTGATTTAAATGAATAACCGTCTCGCATCAAACAAGATCCAGATATAATGTTCATGCTTAACGCTGGCACCAAATAACAATTATTTAGGTCTAATACTAATCCCGAAGGTAGATGTAGAGGTAGCGTGCCGACTGCGATCACATCGACTTTGGAACCGTTTCCCACGCGCATCGTCACCTCGTCCTTAGCCAATCTTCGCTTAATCCATAGTCCCTGTTTCGAGTTGCAAATATTAGCAACAGAACCAGTATCAAATACCCAGGTGCTACTGCGAGCATTAGTAAGGTACACATCAATAACATGTATATCACATATACCTTTGTTCACCTTGCCATCCTTCTTATCCGCCAAATACTTGGGGCAGTTCCGCTTCCAGTGACCAGTCTGCTTGCAGTAGAAGCACTCAGTTTCAGGCTTAGGTCCAGACTTGGGTTTCTTCTCCTGAGCAGCAACTTGCTTGTTGTTCTTCTTGAAGTTCCCCTTCTTCTTCCTTTACCCTTTTTCTTGAAACTGGTGGTCTTATTGACCATCAACACTTGATGCTCCTTCTTGATTTCTACCTCCGCAGCTTTAGCATTGTGAAGAGCTCGGGAATTGTCTTATTCATCCCTTGCATATTATAGTTCATCACGAAGCTTTTGTAGCTTGGTGGCAGTGATTGAAGAACTCTGTCAATGACACAATCATCTGGAAGATTAACTCCCAATTGAATCAAGTGATTATTATACCCAGACATTTTGAGTATATGCTCACTGGTCATACAGAGTGTCTGGTCACGGAATTAGACACTTGGTCACTCGTACCGTAATGCATGATACCTCTCCGTCATACAGAGTGACAAATCCCAGTCTCGATCTGTGTCAACCCAACAGACACTTTCGGAGATACCCGTAGTATACCTTTATAGTCACCCAGTTACGTTGTGACGTTTGGTACACCCAAAGCACCCCTACGGTATCCGGGAGTTACACGATCTCATGGTCTAAGGAAAAGATACTTGACATTGGAAAAAGCTCTAGCAAAACGAACTACACGATCTTGTGCTATGCTTAGGATTGGGTCTTGTCCATCACATCATTCTCCCAATGATGTGATCTCGTTATCAACGACATCCAATGCCCATAGTCAGGAAACCATGACTATCAGTTAATCAACGAGCTAGTCAACTAGAGGCTTACTAGGGACATATTGGTGTCTATGTATTCACACATGTATTACGATTTTCGGATAACACAATTATAGCATGAATAAAAGACAATTATCATGAACAAGGAAATATAATAATAATCCTTTTATTATTGCCTCTAGGGCATATTTCCAACACCACAGTGAATAGGGACGATGTGGTACTCGACAAAAGATCCAAGTCCACCTCCTTTAAACCGGCGGACAAAATAGTCAAATTCCAGGTCCATCCAACGGACCCCAATAAAACAGCTTCCATCGGGGCACAGTTAAACCCTGATGTAGACGCCGCACTCTGAGAGTTCCTACGAGAGAACTGGGACATTTTCGCCTGGCACCCTTCAGACATGCCAGGAATCCCACGTAGGCTAGCCGAGCACAGCTTAAATATCCTAAAAGGATTCAAACCTGTCAAACAAGCTCTTCGACGTTTTTCCAAACCTAAGAGACAGGCCATGGGAGGGGAGCTAGCAAAGCTATTGGAGGTCGGATTCATCAGAGATATAAAACATCCAGACTGGCTAGCAAACCTGGTCATGGTACCAAAGAAGGACAAAACCTAGTATATGCTCACTGGGATTTGTCACTCGTATGACGGAGATTTGTCCACCCCGTCATATAATGAGCTCAAAGTGACCAAGTGTCTGGTCACGGGATCATGCATTACGGTACGAGTAAAGTGACTTGCCGGTAACGAGATTGAACGAGGTATTGGGATACCGACGATCGAATCTCGGGCAAGTAACGTACCGATTGACAAAGGGAATTGTATACGGGGTTGTGTTGAATCCTCGACATCGTGGTTCATCCGATGAGATCATCGAGGAGCATGTGGGAGCCAATATGGGTATCTCAGATCCCGCTGTTGGTTATTGACCGGAGATCCATCTCGGTCATGTCTACATGTCTCCTGAACCCGTAGGGTCTACACACTTAAGGTTCGGTGACGCTAGGGTTGTAGAGATATGTATATGCAGTAACCCGAAAGTTGTTCGGAGTCCCGGATGAGATCCCGGACGTCACGAGGAGTTCCGGAATGGTCCGGAGGTAAAGAATTATATATAGGAAGTGCTATTTCGGCCATCGGGACAAGTTTCGGGGTCACCGGTATTGTACCGGGACCACTGGAAGGGTCCCGGGGGTCCACCGGGTGGGGCCACCTATCCCGGAGGGCCCCATGGGCTGAAGTGGGAGGGGAACCAGCCCCTAGTGGGCTGGTGCGCCCCCCTTGGGCCTTCCCCCTGCGCCTAGGGTTGGGAACCCTAGGGTGGGGGGCGCCCCACTTGCCTTGGGGGGCACTCCACCCCCCTTGGCCGCCGCCCCCTTGGGAGATTGGATCTCCAGGGCCGGCGCCCCCCCTTGGGGACCCTATATATAGAGGGGGGAGGGAGGGCAGCCGCACCCATGCCCCTTTGGTGCCTCCCTCTCCCCTCCAACACCTCCTCCTCCTCCATGAGCTTGGCGAAGCCCTGCTGCGGTGACTGCTGCATCCACCACCACGCCGTCGTGCTGCTGGATCTTCATCAACCTCTCCTTCCCCCTTGCTGGATCAAGAAGGAGGAGACGTCACGCTGACCGTACGTGTGTTGAACGCGGAGGTGCCGTCCGTTCGGCGCTAGGATCTCCGGTGATTTGGATCACGTCGAGTACGACTACCTCATCCCCGTTCTTTGAACGCTTCCGCTCGCGATCTACAAAGGTATGTAGATGCATCCGATCACTCGTTGCTAGATGAACTCATAGATGGATCTTGGTGAAACCGTAGGAAAATTTTTGTTTTCTGCAACGTTCCCCAACAGTGGCATCATGAGCTAGGTCTATGCGTAGTTCTCTTTGCACGAGTAGAACACAATTTGTTGTGGGCGTAGATGTTGTCAACTTTCTTGCCGCTACTAGTCTTATTTTGCTTCAGCGGTATTGTGGGATGAAGCGGCCCGGACCGACCTTACACGTACGCTTACGTGAGACTGGTTCCACCGACTGACATGCACTAGTTGCATAAGGTGGCTAGCGGGTGTCTGTCTCTCCCACTTTAGTTGGAGCGGATTCGATGAAAAGGGTCCTTATGAAGGGTAAATAGAAGTTGACAAATCACGTTGTGGCTTTTACGTAGGTAAGAAAACGTTCTTGCTAGAACCCTATTGCAGCCACGTAAAACTTGCAACAACAATTAGAGGACGTCTAACTTGTTTTTGCAGCAAGTGCTTTGTGATGTGATATGGCCAAAGTTGTGATGAATGATGAATGATATATATGTGATGTATGAGATCATGTTCTTGTAATAGGAATCACGACTTGCATGTCGATGAGTATGACAACCGGCAGGAGCCATAGGAGTTGTCTTTATTTTTGTATGACCTGCGTGTCATTGAGAAACGCCATGTAAATTACTTTACTTTATTGCTAAACGTGTTAGCCATAGTAGTAGAAGTAATAGTTGGCGAGCAACTTCATGGAGACACGATGATGGAGATCATGGTGTCATGCCGGTGACAAGATGATCATGGAGCCCCAAGATGGAGATCAAAGGAGCTATATGATACTGGCCATATCATGTCACTATTATTTGATTGCATGTGATGTTTATCATGTTTTTGCATCTTGTTTACTTAGAACGACGGTAGTAAATAAGATGATCCCTCATAATAATTTCAAGAAAGTGTTCCCCCTAACTGTGCACCGTTGCGACAGTTCGTTGTTTCGAAGCACCACGTGATGATCGGGTGTGATAGATTCCAACGTTCACATACAACGGGTGTAAGACAGATTTACACATGCAAACACTTAGGTTGACTTGACGAGCCTAGCATGTACAGACATGGCCTCGGAACACAGATATATCTCCCGGGGGGTTCCGGTAACCTCCCAGTACTCCGGTAAAATCCCGATTTCACCCGGAACACTTCCGATATCCAAACATAGGCTTCCAATATATCAATCTTTATGTCTCGACCATTTCGAGACTCCTCGTCATGTCCGTGATCACATCCGTGACTCCGAACAACCTTCGGTACATCAAAACGTATAAACTCATAATAT
>NW_024114307.1:0-10177 GCF_003073215.2 Triticum urartu | reverse complement strand
AGTCATATAACTCAACAGCCCAGAGAGTCAGCCCGAAAGCTTTGGAACAGGTTTCTCACTAAAAAGAACCAAATAGTTGACTGCCCGGATGCCGAAGCCTTAGCAGCTTTTAAGCACGGCGTTCGAGATGAATGGCTTGCTAGACACCTCGGCCAAGAAAAGCCAAGAACAATGGCAGCATTACAAGCCTCATGACCCGCTTTTGCGTGGGCGAGGACACTAGTTAGCCCGATGCAGCACCAGCGACCCAAGTACATTCGAAGTCAGGGATGGAAACGGGAAGTCGCGAGCAGCAAAAACAAGCACCAGAATAAAGAAGGCAGCCCGAAGAGCACCGGCGGTAAACGCCGGATTTAGAAGCTCTTGGCCAGGTCAGCAAAAGCTGCCCTCCAAAGGCAACGGAGATGAACTGCCCAGCCTGAACAAGATTCTAGACAAACTATGTCAGATCCACAGCACCCCGATAAACCTGCAAATCATACCCATAGTGAATGTTGGGTCTTCAAGCAGTCCGGCAAACTTAACGCCGAACACAAGGGGCAAGATACACCAAGCGAAGATGAGGACGAGCCTCGCAAGCAAAGCACTGGGGAACAGAAGAAATTCCCACTAGAAGTCAAAACAGTCAATGTGTTACACGTGATAAAGGGAGAAACAAAGCGGCACTCCTAGAGACACATGCCCCAGGGCCTATCACCGCGGAGTTCTGCCACTGGTCGTCCCAACCGATCACCTTTGACCATCGGGATTACTCAGCAAGTATCCGGCGTGCAAGATGGGCTGCCTTGGTATTAGACCCAATAATTGACGGATACCACTTCACACGAGTCCTGATGGACGGTGGCAGCAGTTTAAACCTGATATATCAGTACACAGTCTGCAACATGGGGATAGACCCAGCAAAAATAATACTACCTTTAAAGGAGTAATGCCAGGCCCAGAAGCCCATTGCACGGACTCCCTGCTACTAGAGGTTATATTCGGCTTTCCCGATAACTTCCGCAGCGAAAAGTTAACCTTCCACATCGCTCCGTTCCAAAGTGGCTATCAAGCACTACTCGGACGCGAAGCTTTGCTCGCTTTAACGCAATACCGCATTATGCTTCTCTCATGCTTAAGATGCCCGGTCCACGCGGCATCATTACAGTAAATGGAAATATTGAGCGCTCCTTGCGCGCGGAAGACCGTGCGGCTACCTTGACAGCCGCACACTAAACGGCCTCACCAAGACCACGGGCGCGAGTAGACGAGTCCGGCGCAACTATATGTAATTGATACAGGTTTGATGGCTATACCCCTATTACAATACAAGGGGCTCAACGCGCGCAAACAAGTGGAAATTAGGCTCAACTTTACTCATCTTGAACTGTACATGGTTTCTTTAACCTACCTTTTTGCACGACAACTTTTCAACTAAGTTCCTATCTTTTATAGATGACCATCGTGCTACACCCATCCAGGATACGGCACAACGGAAGACACAGGCGCAGACGTGCAGCAGGAACCCGTTCCAAGGATTCTTTTTAGATTAAGACCCTGTGTAAACCTTTTTTTACTGTCTCTTGTTGATACACATCCCCCGGATTCTCAGTACAATTGAGAAGGATGATGACGTATTGGCATGTGGCCACGTCAGAATATTGCACGTACCTGGACACCAGGGGCTTATTACAAAGGGCACTGCTTAAGCCCGGTTTCCACCATAAAGACCGAATACCTTAGGGAGTGTTCGGCGTCGCGAGTTTGGACTTATATGCATCAGCTCTAAATCATGTCTTTGGTCAAATGTTGGGTTTGTCCGGCTCCTATGTTTTGCTGCCTTACGTTCCACTCTATTGGCTAAGGTGGCACCAGGAGAACTACTGCAATTGTGCCCTGGTTCATCCGGACGAGCACCTCAGTAGAGAAAACCGAAAACGACTGTCATGATATAGCGTGAGACTGGTCAACCACTCGATGACCTAGCGGAATCTTCGGGATTCCTCCGCCTTAACGAAGGGCCGTTTCCGCCAGGCATGTACGCCCCGAATTCGGATGAGTGCGGAGCCACCAGGGGCTATATAGTAGCCCCACTGTCAAACTCCTCTGGCTAAGTGAAAGTGTTAAAGCATTATAGTCCGATTGCCTAGTTCGCTGTGCTATCACCTCCTTAATGGACCAAGACGTTGGATCAAGTGTGAACATGCGTCTTCTGCGAACACCCCCGCATTATATGCGTGGGGGCTGAAGCCGACGACTGCATCTTTCAGGTTATATACATATATACATAAACGGCCGCACAGGAGGCATCATAGTACTTTCGGCCAAAAGTATAAATACAGCCTTGATAAACTCAATAAAACATTGTTTTTACAATGGGAATACATGTCACTCAAACATAATATTCTTTGAGCACCGAGCCTCTATCGAACAAGCGCCTTCAAGAACTTCTTCAAAGTAGTGATCGGCAGCCACTCGGCCTATGGCCGAACCCTGTGCCGCAACAGTGGTGGCATCCATCTCCGCCCAGTATGTTTTGACACGGGCAAGGGCCATCCGTGAGCCTTCTATGCACGCCGACCTCTTTACAACATCGATGCGTGGCACAACGCCAAGGAATTGTTGCACTAAGCTAAAGTAGCTATTCGCCCTTGGCCCTCCTGGCCACAAATGATCCACAACAGACCTCATGGCCAGTCCGAATAATCTATGGAGCTCAGCCCAACCGGTCAAGCGCTCATTCAGCAACAGCGGACGGACTGGAGCGTGAAACTGTGACCAGAACAGCTTCTCCACTTCAGAACCTTTCTGATCCTTGAAGTACTTGGTCGCATCCGCAACACTTGCAGCCAAATCCATGTACTCATCCGCAGAACTCCATAGCTGGTCCAGAGGAGCATATTTCGGATCTCCGAACTTAGTCCGCAACAAGAAGGGCTTCCCAGAAACGATATCCGCAGCTTGATTCAGCTCCTCCTTCGTCGCTCTAATTTTGGAGCGGGCTTCCTTGGCAGCCACCCGGGCCTTGTCTAGGTCCGTCGCCTTCACCCGGTTTTCTTCTTCAAGAAGCCGGTAACGGTCAGCAGCATCTTTTAACTCCACGGACATCTTGGCAATTTTTTCTTTACTCCCGCAATGTGCGGCTGTTCGGCCCTTAACTCTCGGCCGCCTTTAAGCGCCGCATTACTACTCCTTGCTTGCTCCTTGGCTCGGGCAAGCTCCGCCCAAAGGGTCTCCACGATGGCAGCTCCATCTGCAGTCACAACATATTAAAGATACTGGCATCATGCTGCTCTTACTATGTGACATTCACCAGAAAATCACCTACCCTGTGCCTCGTCAAGCCGCTTTTAACAAGCACGATGTCGGCATCTCGCATCCAGTTGCCGCTTTTAGTTCGCAAACCCATCAGTTTAGGCTAGCCCACCGGAGCTTCAACCACTGCGCATACAGGCGGGTCTGGTTATTACTGGGACTATGATCCCCCTGTTTGCCGCCATTTTCGACGACAACCAGGAGTCTCAGGGGCTACTATCTAACACATGGCACACCTAAAATGTGCGGTACTGTCAAAATGTACATCATTTCACGTACCTCAAAACCCGTCAGTAGACTCATAAAGGCTTCATGCAACCCGCTTTCGACGAACGAAATCCTTTCAATCACCGTACCCATCAATGTACTATGCTCTTCTGAGATAGTCGCTCGCTCTAGCAGATCCCTCAGTACGTCCGACCGCATACCAGACGGTGCCGGACTATTTTGATTGCTCTCTTTAAGAGCCAGATACTGGGGACTTAGGGTGGCCATAGGATTACCTTCTGGCCTTGCCGGATCAGGAGAAACCCTCCGCGACGACACCTCGGGGGTCGCCCGCCTCGTGAGGCAGTGTGGCAGGGGGAGGCGTTTCGCTCTCCATCATCTCTGGAAGAAGATCCCCTGAAGACGAGCTTTGCTGAGAAGGGCTAAGATCCGAACTGCAAGATAAATGCTTCGGTTATTGTCCTCAGAAGTAAGGTAGGATATCTTCACTATTAAGTACTTTTTGATTACTTACAGCTTGATAGAGGGCTGATCCCCGCGCGGACATTGTGCGGCAAGAATACCCTCTGAGGCAGGACCCTCTGGCGGAGATTTCTTCTCCCGTTTGGAAACCTTGGTCTCCGGATCTTCAGAGGTAGTCCTCTTCCTTCCCCGGGGAGAGAGAATGTCAGATTCTTCCCCTTGGTTATCCTCCCTCGCGGAGGCGCTCATTCCCTCGATTGGAATAGGTAGCGATGGAGGCCCGCTTTCGCCCTCTTTATTCCCCCTTCATCTTCCTTTGAGGGCACCAGACAAGGTGCTGGCTCGAGCATCTTTTCCAGCACCGGATTGTCCAAGCCTTCAGGAAGGGGGGCCGAACACCGGATCATCTTTGCCTTTGTTATCCAGTCCTAGTAAAAGAGCGATTCTTCAGAATGATGTCATGATAAATAAAAGGACAGTGTGTCCGTCCATGGGATTACTTACTTGGGCAGCGGGGCGGTTGCAGCTCAGGCCCATGTCCTCGGTAGTGTCCGGACACTCTATTTGGGGTCCGAAGAACGATTTGTACATCTCCTTGTGGGTCATGCCGAGGAAATTCTGAATAGTGCGCGGTCCTTCCGGGTTGAATTCCCACATGCGGAGGACTCTATGAACCAGCATAACTTGCATTACCATAACCAGACTGAAATCTCCCTCAAAGAGATCTCGGATACGGCTCTGCAGTATGGGCACGTCCTTGGCTGGACCCCAGCTCAGCCCCCTGCTAATCCATGACATCAGTTGTGGTGGAGGGCCCGAGCGAAAGGTGGGGGCAGCTACCCACTTGGCACTTCGGGGAGCTGTGACATAAAACCACTCCTGTTGCCACAATCCGGACACCTCTGGAAAGGAACCCTTTGGCCATGGAGCGTCAGCAATTTTTCTTATTAGAGCACCTCCGCACGCTGCGTACTGGCCCTCGACCATCCTCGGCTTCACATCAAAGGTCTTGAGCCACAGGCCGAAGTGAGGGGTAATGCGGAGGAAGGCCTCACAAATGACAATAAATGACGAGATGTGAAGAAGGGAATCCGGGGCCAGATCATGAAAATCCAGCCTATAATAGAACATAAGACCCTAACAAAGGGATCCAGAGCGAGGCCTAGTCCTCGAAGGAAGTGGGAGACGAACACAACGCTCTCGTTGGGTTCGGGAGTAGGGACGACCTACCCTCGGGCGGGCAGCCTATGTGAAATTTCGGCGGTTAGATATCTGGCCTCCCTCAACCTCTTGATGTCCTCCTCCGTGACGGAGGAAGGAATCCACCGGCCTTGAGGGCTGGATCCGGACATGATTTAAGGTCCGAAGCACCTGACCTGGGCTTTGGGTTTTAGAACTCAAGGCGGGGGAAGGATTCGATTGAGCACGGGAGAGAAAAAAGTAAAAGCCTTGTCCCTTTATAAAGGGGATGAATATCAGGTGTCCTCCTCATGGACGTTCGAGACTTACCTAAGATCTAGGAATCATACCAACGGGCATGGTTGGGTTACCCACGTTTGTATTGATGAGAATCCCGTAATAAGGGGAACACGATCTCTGCTTTGACAAGACGTGTCAAGAAACTGCCTCGCATTATGTGCGGGGATGGTTAAAGAAAAACGGTTCGAATAATTACCAGGCCATGGCGTGATGTCATGCTGCCAAAACCTGTCAGCAGATTAGATTTGTGGAAATATTATTCTCTCTACGGTGGTATGTGGAACTTATTTTGCAGGGTCGGACACTATCCTTGTATTCAAACTCTTTTGTGGTTTATTCGGAGGAGGAACCCGCCTTGCAATGCCGAAGACAACATGCGCGCGACTCATCGTCATTGAAGCCTGGTTCAGGGGCTACTGAGGGAGTCCTGGATTAGGGGTCTCCGGACAGCCGGACTATATCCTTTGGCCGGACTGTTGGACTATGAAGATACAAGATTGAAGACTTCGTCCGTGTCCGGATGGGACTCTACTTGGCGTGGAAGGCAAGCTAGGCAATACGGATATGCATACCTCCTCCTTTGTAACCGACCTTGTGTAACCCTAGCCTCCTCCGGTGTCTATATAAACCGGAGGGTTTTAGTCCGTAGGACAACATACAATCATACCATAGGCTAGCTTCTAGGGTTTAGCCTCTTGATCTCGTGGTAGATCAACTCTTGTACTACTCATATCTCAAGAATAAATCAAGCAGGACGTAGGGTTTTACCTCCATCAAGAGGGCCCGAACCTGGGTAAAACATCGTGTCCCCTGCCTCCTGTTACCATCCGCCTTAGACGCACAGTTCGGGACCCCCTACCCGAGATCCGCCGGTTTTGACACCAACAATCAAGATGACAAGTTTCATGGTTATCATTATTCTTTAAAGCATACGTGTCATCACAATAATCATCATATATAGGAGGCATGCTTTCATCATAGTAAATTTGCTCATCAAAGCTTGGGGGGGCAAAATATCATCTTCATCAAACATAGCTTCCCCAAGCTTGTGGCTTTGCATATCATTTGCATCATGGATATTCAAGGAATTCATACTAACAACATTGCAATCATCCTCATCATTCAAATATTTAGTGCCAAACATTTTAATGCATTCTTCTTATAACACTTTGGCACAATTTTCCTTTCCATCATACTCACGAAAGATATTAAAAAGATGAAGCATACGAGGCAAACTTAATTACATTTTTTGTAATTTTCTTCTATAAACTAAACTAGTGATAAAACAAGAAACAAAAAGATTCGATTGCAAGATCTGAAGATATACCTTCAAGCGCTAACCTCCCCGGCAACGACGCCAGAAAAGAGCTTGATGTCTACTACACAACCTTCTTCTTGTAGACGTTGTTGGTCCTCCAAGTGCAGAGGTTTGTAGGAGAGTAGCAAATTTCCCTCAAGTGGATGACCTAAGGTTTATCAATCCGTAGGAGGCGTAGGATGAAGATGGTCTCTCTCAAACAACCCTGCAACCAAATAACAAAGAGTCTCTTGTGTCCCCAACACATCCAATACAATCGTAAATTGTATAGGTGCACTAGTTCGGAGAAGAGATGGTGATACAAGTGCAATATGGATGGTAGATATATGTTTTTGTAATCTGAAAATATAAAAACAGCAAGGTAACTAATGATAAAAGTGAGCGTAAACGGTATTGCAATGCGTTGAAACATGGCCTAGGGTTCATACTTTCACTAGTGCAAGTTCCCTCAACAATAATAACATAATTGGATCATATAACTATCCCTCAACATGCAGCAAAGAGTCACTCCAAAGTCACTAATAGCAGAGAACAAACGAAGATATTATGGGAGGGTACGAAACCACCTCAAAGTTATCCATTCTGATCGATCTATTCAAGAGTCCGTAGTAAAATAACATGAATCTATTCTTTCCGTTCAATCTATCCTAGAGTTCGTACTAGAATAACACCTTAAGACATCAATCAACAAAAACCCTAATGTCACCTAGATACTCCAATGTCACCTCAAGTACATATGGGTATGATTGTACGATATGTATCACACAATCTCAGATTCATCTATTCAACCAACACAAAAGTACTTCAAAGAGTGCCCCAAAGTTTCTACCGGAGAGTCAAGACGAAAATGTGTGCCAACTACTATGCATAGGTTCATGGGCGGAACCCGCAAGTTGATCACCAAAACATACATCAAGTGGATCAATAGAATACCCCATTGTCACCACAGGTATCCCACGCAAGACATACATCAAGTGTTCTCAAATCCTTAAAGACCCAATCTGATAAGATAACTTCAAAGGGAAAAATCAATCCATTACAAGAGAGTAGAGGGGGAGAAACATCATAAGATCCAACTATAATAGCAAAGCTCGCGATACATCAAGATCGTACCACCTCAAGAACACGAGAGAGAGAGAGAGAGATCAAACACATAGCTACTGGTACATACCCTCAGCCCCGAGGGAGAACTACTCCCTCCTCGTCATGGAGAGCACCGGGATGATAAAGATGGCCACCGGAGAGGGATTCCCCCTCCGGCATGGTGTTGGAACGGGTCTAGATTGGTTTTTGGTGGCTACGGAGGCTTCTAGCGGTGGAACTCCCGATCTATTGTGTTCACCGATGTTTTTAGGGTATATGGGTATATATCAATGTTGGGGATATCGCTTATCGTAAACTTATCGGTCGACCCAAGATAAGGGGTAAATCGGCCAATTTATCGGCATATCGGCCGATTCATCGCCATATCGGCTAATTTATCGGCCGATTTATCTTATCGGTCAGACAACGGTAAGCGATAAATCGGCCGATTTATCGGAATATCGGAAGATATCTTGAACAGTGGTATATATGGGAGGAAGAAGTACGTCGGTGGACCTCCGGGCTGTCCACGAGGCAGGGGGACGTGCCTAGGGGGGTGGGCGCGCCCCCACCCTCGCGGGCAGCCCGAGACTCTCCTGGTCCAACTCCGATACTCCGTGGGCTTCTTCGGGTCCAAAAATAAGTTCCGTGAAGTTTCAGGTCAATTGGACTCCGTTTGATTTTCCTTTTCCGCAATACTCTAAAACAAGGAAAAAACAAAAACTGGCACTGGGCTTTGGGTTAATAGGTTAGTCCCAAAAATAATATAAAAGTGTTTAATAAGGCCCATAAACATCCAAAATAGATAATATAATAGCATGGAACAATCAAATATTATAGATACGTTGGAGACATATCACTCGCCAACCCGGCCCGGCCGGATTGCCGCCAGCCGGGCGAATGGGTGTTTCGCTCACGCTCAACGTTGCGAAAGCCTAAGTACTGCATGATCTTCTCAAACGGCCGAACCCCTTTTCATGGACCGGAGCCTCGGCCGTCAGACTCGCGGGGGAGAAGCCCTAAAGGGAAAAGTGCAAGAAAACGGCTCGAAAAAAATGAAAAGCAAAGGCGCAAACATTCACAAGGCTCATACATCATAAATTCAGAAACAGGCCCATGGCCAGAGTTCATTACACCCAGTTAAACCCACAGTGGGTGGGTGGACCTGCTACCTAACAGAAATTTCTACTAAGTTAAAAAAATCAGGCATTCCCGCCGCCGAATTGGGCAGCTCCCGGGTCCGCCGAAGTGCCGGTGTCCTCCTCCCCGGCGTCCGCGTCGTGGTAGACGCCCGTCTCCTCAGAACTGCACTCTGGGTCGTCTAGAAGCAGGCCGTAGTCTTCAGCACGCATGACTCCGTCATCCTACGCCCGCTCCGATTGGAACTCGTCATGGAAGGCGAACCCAGCGATGTAGCTGGCCCGGGCGGCGATCCGTCCGGCCTCCGCCTGCAGCTGGCTCTCCGAGCCGGCCCGCTGGCCCATCAACGCATCAAGCGCTAGGTCCGGTTGCCAAGACACCACGAACCTGAGCGCCATCTCGGCGCCAGCATGGGTGGCGGAAACCCGTCACGCATGAAGACGGTCCGAGCCCGCCTCCAACCACCGCGCCAGCCGCGTGAAGCTTTTCGGCGTGACGGTGCCCAGCCAGAGGGCCGCTGACATCGCCGCGCCGGCCCAGAGAGCCGCCCCATCTGCTCGCCCAAGACTCACAGACAGGCCTCGGCGGCGGCCAGATCTCCGGGAAGGTGCAGGCCACCCGTGGGTCAGTCCCGGAACCGACGACCCCTTACGGGTCGCGCTGAAAGCGGACCGCCTCCTCCGACAGCTGGTGCATCTCCGGGAAGGCCCCTGTCGGAAAGAAAAGCAACTCAGAAGAAAAGTCACCACAAACAAGAAGCCGGAGTCCCAACCCGGCAACAACAAAACCAAAGCAAAGCACTAACTGGAGAAGGACTCTTCTAGGTGCTGCGCTTCGAGCAACGTACCGTGCCGCTCCCGGGCAATGGTGCGGTCACGCTCCTAGAGCATCTTCTCCAGATAGGCAACCTTGGCAAGGGCCGCCTTCAGCTCGGCGTCCTTGTCCTCGGCCGCCTTCACGGCCTCCTCACAGCACCGGGTCTCCTCCTGCCGGGTCTCCTCCGCCATGGCCACCAACGCCTTCAAGTGCTCCACCTCGGCCTAGAGCTGCCCCTTGTCGTCGGCCAGCTTGCCGCGCTGCTGGTCTGCCTCGGCAAGGGCCTGCTGTGCCTCCACAACCTTGGCGGCCTCCGCCTTAAGGCACTCCACCTCGGCCTCGAGGTGGCCCTTGTTG
>NW_024114306.1:0-21219 GCF_003073215.2 Triticum urartu | reverse complement strand
GCCAAAGAATAGACCCAAGCCCGAGACTGAGTGTTTTTATTGCAAGGGAAGTGGTCACTGGAAGCGGAACTGCCCCAAATACTTAGCGGACAAGAAGGCCGGCAACACGAAAGGTATATGTGATATACATGTAATTGATGTGTACCTTACCAGTACTCGTAGTAGCTCCTGGGTATTTGATACCGGTGCGTTGCTCACATTTGTAACTCAAAGCAGGAGCTGCGGAATAAGCGGAGACTGGCGAAGGACGAGGTGACGATGCGCGTCGGGAATGGTTCCAAGGTCGATGTGATCGCCGTCGGCACGCCCTCTACATTTACCTACGGGATTAGTTTTAAACCTCAATAATTGTTATTTAGTGCCAGCTTTGAGCATGAACATTGTATCAAGATCTCGTTTAATTCGAGATGGCTACTCATTTAAATCCGAGAATAATGGTTGTTCTATTTATATGAGAGATATGTTTTATGGTCATGCTCCATGTGTGAATGGTTTATTCTTAATGAATCTCGAGCGTAATGCTACACATATTCATAGTGTGAATACCAAAAGATGTAAGGTTGATAATGATAGTCCCACATACTTGTGGCACTGCCGCCTTGGTCACATAGGTGTCAAACGCATGAAGAAGCTCCATGCAGATGGACTTTTAGAGTCTCTTGATTACGAATCATTTGACACGTGCGAACCATGCCTCATGGGTAAAATGACCAAGACTCCGTTCTCAGGAACAATGGAGCGAGCAACCAACTTATTGGAAATCATACATACTGATGTGTGCGGTCCAATGAGTGTTGAGGCTCGCGGTGGCTATCGTTATGTTCTCACCCTCACTGATGACTTGAGTAGATATGGGTATGTCTACTTAATGAAACACAAGTCTGAGACCTTTGAAAAGTTTAAGGAATTTCAGAGTGAGGTTGAGAATCAACGTGACAGGAAAATCAAGTTCTTGCGATCAGATCGTGGGGAGAATACTTGAGTCACGAATTTGGCACACACTTAAGAAAATGTGGAATAGTTTCACAACTGATGCCGCCTGGAACACCTCAGCGTAATGGTGTGTCCGAACGTCGTAATCGCACTCTATTAGATATGGTGCGATCTATGATGTCTCTTACCGATTTACCGCTATCATTTTGGGGCTATGCTTTAGAGACTGCCGCATTCACTTTAAATAGGGCTCCGTCGAAATCCGTTGAGACGACACCGTATGAATTATGGTTTGGGAAGAAACCTAAGCTGTCGTTTCTAAAAGTTTGGGGATGCGATGCTTATGTCAAGAACTTCAACCTGAAAAGCTCGAACCCAAGTCGGAAAAATGCGTCTTCATAGGATACCCTAAAGAAACTATTGGGTATACCTTCTACCTCAGATCCGAAGGCAAGATCTTTGTTGCCAAGAATGGGTCCTTTCTAGAGAAAGAGTTTCTCTCGAAAGAAATAAGTGGGAGGAAGGTAGAACTTGATGAAGTATTACCTCTTGAACGGTAAGTGGCGCAGCTCAAGAAAATGTTCCTGAGGTGCCTGCACCGACTAGAGAGGAAGTTGATGATGATGATCATGAAACTTCAGATCAAGTTGCTACTGAACTTCGTAGGTCCACAAGGAACACGCCGCACCAGAGTGGTACGGCAACCCTGTCTTGGAAATCATGTTGTTAGACAACGGTGAACCTTCGAACTATGAAGAAGCGATGGCGGGCCCGGATTCCGACAAATGGCTGGAAGCCATGAAATCCGAGATAGGATCCATTATGAAAACGAAGTACGGACTTTGACTGACTTGCCCGTTGATCGGCAAGCCATAGAAAATAAATGGATCTTTAATAAGAACACAGACGCGGATGGTAATGTGACCATCTATAAAGCTCGGCTTGTCGCTAAGGGTTATCGACAAGTTCAAGGGGTTGACTACGATGAGACTTTCTCACCCGTAGCGAAGCTGAAGTCCGTCCGAATCATGTTAGCAATTGCCGCATTCTATGATTATGAGATATGGCAAATGGACGTCAAAACGACATTCCTTAATGGTTTCTTAAGGAAGAATGTATATGATGCAGCCGGAAGGTTTTGTCGATCCTAAGAATGCTGACAAGGTGTGCAGCTCCAATCGCTCGATTTATTGGCTGGTGCAGCATCTTGGAGTTGGAACATTCGTTTTGATGAGATGATCAAAGCGTTTGGGTTTATGCAGACTTATGGAGAAGCCTGCATTTACAAGAAAGTGGGAGCTCTGTAGCATTTCTTCATTATTGTATGTGGATTGACATACTGTTGATGGGAAATGATATAGAATTTGGAAAGCATAAAGGCCTACTTGAACAAGTGTTTTTCAATGAAGGACCTTGGAGAAGCTGCTTATATATTAGGCATCAAGATCTATAGAGATAGATCGAGACGCCTCATTTGTCTTTCACAGAGTACGTACCTTGACAAGATATTGAAGAAGTTCAATATGGATCAGTCAAAGAAGGGGTTCTTGCCTGCATTGCAAGGTACGAGATTGAGCGGCTCAATGCCCGACCACGGCAGAAGATAGAGAAAAGATGAGTGTCGTCCCCTATGCCTCGGCCATAGGGTCTATCATGTATGCTATGTTGTGTACACGACCTGATGTAAACCTTGCCGTAAGTTTGGTAGGAAGGTACGAAAGTAATCCCGACATGGAACACTGGATAGCTGTCAATAATATCCTGAAGTACCTGAAAAGGACTAAGGACATGTTTCTCGTGTATGGAGGTTACGAAGAGCTCGTCGTAAAGGGTTTTGTCGATGCTAGCTTCGACACAGATCTGGATGACTCTAAGTCACAAACTGGATACGTCTATATTTTGAATGGTGGGGCAGTAAGCTGGTGCAGTTGCAAGCAAAGCGTTGTGGCGGGATCTACATGTGAAGCGGAGTACATGGCAGCCTCGGAGGCAGCACAAGAAGCAATCTGGGTGAAGGAGTTCATTACCGACCTAGGAGTCATACCCAATGCGTCGGGCCCGATGACTCTCTTCTGTGACAACACTGGAGCTATTGCCCTTGCCAAGGAGCCCAGGTTTCACAGGAAGACTAGGCATATCAAGCGTCGCTTCAACTCCATTCGTGAAAGTGTTCAAAATGGAGACATAGATATTTGTAAAGTACATACGGACCTGAATATGGCAGATCCGTTGACTAACCTCTCCCTAGAGCAAAACATGATCAACACCAGAACTGCATGGGTGTTCGATTCATCACAATGTAACTAGGTTATTGACTCTAGTGCAAGTGGGAGACTGTTGGAAATATGCCCTAGAGGCAATAATAAAATGGTTATTATTATATTTCTTTGTTCATGATAATTGTCTATTGTTCATGCTATAATTGTGTTATCCGGAAATCGTAATACATGTGTGAATACATAGACCACAACACGTCCCTAGTGAGCCTCTAGTTGACTAGCTCGTTGATCAAAGGATAGTCATGGTTTCCTGACTATGGACATTAGATGTCATTGATAACGGGATCACATCATTAGGAGAATGATGTGATGGACAAGACCTAAGCTTAGCTCAAAGATCGTGTAGTTCGTTTGCTGTAGCTTTTCTGAATGTCAAGTATCATTTCCTTAGACCATGAGATTGTGCAACTCCCGGATACCGTAGGAGTGCCTTGGGTGTGCCAAACGTCACAACGTAACTGGGTGACTATAAAGGTACATTACAGGTATCTCCAAAAGTGTCTGTTAGGTTGGCACGAATCGAGACTGGGATTTGTCACTCCGTATGACGGAGAGGTATCTCTAGGACCACTCAGTAATGCATCATCATAATGAGCTCAATGTGATCAAGTGGTTGATCACGGGATCATGCATTACGGTACGAGTAAAGTGACTTGCCGGTAACGAGACTGAACAAGGTATTGGGATACCGACGATCGAGTCTCGGGAAAGTAACGTACCGATTGACAAAGGGAATTGTATACGGATTGATTGAATCCTCGACATCGTGGTTCATCCGATGAGATCATCGTGGAGCATGTGGGAGCCAACATGGGTATCCAGATCCCGCTGTTGGTTATTGACCGGAGAGTCGTCTCGGTCATGTCTGCATGTCTCCCGAACCCGTAGGGTCTACACACTTAAGGTTCGGTGACGCTAGGGTTGTTAGGAAGACTTGTATGTGATTACCGAATGTTGTTCGGAGTCCCGGATGAGATCCCGGAATCACGAGGAGTTCCGGAATGGTCCGGAGGTAAAGATTTATATATGGGAAGTTGTCATACGGTCGCCGGAAAGGTTCGGGGGCATATCGGTATTGTACCGGGGCCACCGGAGGGGTTCCGGGGGTCCACCGGGAGGGGCCACCTCTTCCGGAGGGCCTTATGGGCTGTATGGAGAAGGGAACCAGCCCAAGTGGGCTGGGGCGCCACACCCCCCTAGGGCCCATGCGCCTAGGGTTGGGGGAAACCCTAAGGGGGGCGCCCCCTTGCTTGGGGGGCAAGCCCCCCTCCCCTTGGCCGCCGCCCCCCCTCTAGATCTCATCTAGAGGGGGCCGGCCCCCTTCCCCTTCCCTATAAATAGAGGGGTGAGGGGAGGGCTGCAACAACATCCAAGGCGCAGCCCCTCCCCTCCCCAACACCTCTCCTCCTCCATAAGAGCTTGGCGAAGCCCTGCCGGAGTACTGCAGCTTCATCACCACCACGCCGTCGTGCTGCTGTTGGAGCCCTCTTCCTCAACCTCTCCCTCCTCCTTGCTGGATCAAGGCGCGGGAGACGTCCTCGCTCCGTACGTGTGTTGAACGCGGAGGTGCCGTCCGTTCGGCGCTAGGATCTTCGGTGATTTGGATCACGTCGAGTACGACTCCATCAACCCCGTTCTCTTGAACGCTTCCGCTCGTGATCTACAAGGGTATGTAGATGCACTCCTCTCTCCCTCATTGCTAGATGACTCCATAGATTGATCTTGGTGATGCGTAGAAAATTTTAAAATTCTGCTACGTTCCCCAACAAATCTATCCTGTTGCTGATAGTGAATGGGTAAGTCCTGTCCATTGTGTCCCTAAGAAAGGAGGTATTATTGTTGTTCCTAATGATAAAGATGAATTGATTCCACAAAGAATTATCACAGGTTATAGGATGGTAATTGATTTCCGCAAATTAAATAAAGCTACTAAGAAAGATCATTACCCCTTACCTTTTATTGATCAAATGCTAGAAAGATTATGCAAACATACACATATTGCTTTCTAGATGGTTATTCTGGTTTCTCTCAAATACCTGTGTCGGCTAGAGATCAATCAAAGACTACTTTTACATGCCCTTTTGGTACTTTTGCTTATAGACGTATGCCTTTTGGTTTATGTAATGCACCTGCTACCTTTCAAAGATGCATGATGGCTATATTCTCTGACTTTTGTGAAAAGATTTGTGAGGTTTTCATGGACGACTTTTCCGTCTATGGTTCCTCTTTTGATGATTGCTTGAGCAATCTTGATCGAGTTTTGCAGAGATGTGAAGAAACTAATCTTGTCTTGAATTGGGAAAAGTGCCACTTTATGGTTAATGAAGGTATTGTCTTGGGGCACAAAGTTTCTGAAAGAGGTATTGAAGTTGATAAAGCCAAGGTTGATGCTATTGAAAAGATGCCATGTCCCAAGGACATCAAAGGTATAAGAAGTTTCCTTGGTCACGCCGGATTTTACATGAGGTTCATTAAGGACTTCTCAAAAATTTCTCGGCCTCTGACTAATTTATAGCAAAAAGATATACCATATGTCTTTGATGATGATTGTGTAGAAGCATTTGAGATACTTAAGAAAGCATTAGTCTCTGCACCTGTTGTTCAGCCACCTGATTGGAATTTACCCTTTGAAATTATGTGTGATGCTAGTGATTATGTTGTAGGTGTTGTTCTAGGGCAAAGAGTTGATAAGAAATTAAATGTTATTCATTATGCTAGTAAGACTCTAGACAATGCTCAAAGAAATTATGCTACTACTGAAAAAGAACTCTTAGCAGTTGTATTTGCTTGTGATAAGTTCAGATCTTATATTGTTGATTCTAAAGTAACTATTCAAACTAATCATGCTGCTATTAAATATCTTATGGAAAAGAAAGATGCTAAACCTAGACTTATTAGATGGGTTCTCTTGCTAGAAGAATTTGATTTGCATATTGTTGATAGAAAGGGAGCTGAGAACCCCGTTGTAGACAACTTGTCTAGGTTAGAAAATATTCTTGACGATCCACTACCTTTAATGATAGCTTTCCTGATGAACAATTAAATGTTATAAGTACTTCTCGTAGCACTGCATGGTATGCTGATTATGCTAATTATATTGTTGCTAAGTTTATACCACCTAGCTTCACATACCAGCAAAAGAAAAAGTTTTTCTATGATTTAAGACATTACTTTTGGGATGACCCACATCGTTATAAAGAAGGGGTAGATGGTATTATTAGACGTTGTGTACCTGAGCATGAACGGGAATAGATCCTACGCAAGTGTCATTCCGAGTCTTATGGAGGACACCACGCTGGAGATAGAACTGCACATAAGGTATTGCAATCTGGTTTTTATTGGCCTACTCTCTTCAAGGATGCCCGTAAGTTTGTCTTGTCTTGTGATGAATGTCAAAGAATTGGTAATATTAGTAGACGTCAAGAAATGCCTATGAATTATTCTCTTGTTATTGAACCGTTTGATGTTTGGGGCTTTGATTATATGGGACCTTTTCCTGCCTCTAATGGATACACACATATTTTAGTTGCTGTTGATTACGTTACTAAGTGGGTAAAAGCTATTCCAACTAGTAGTGCTGATCATAAAACTTCTATTAAAATGCTTAAAGAAGTTATTTTCCCGAGGTTTGGAGTCCCTAGATATTTAATGACTGATGGTGGTTCACACTTTATTCATGGTGCTTTTTCCGTAAACTGGTTGCTAAATATGATGTTAATCATAGAATTGCATCTCCTTATCACCCTCAGTCTAGTGGTCAAGTAGAGTTGAGCAATAGAGAGCTCAAATTAATTTTGCAAAAGACTGTTAATAGGTCTAGAAAGAATTGGTCCAAGAAACTTGATGATGCATTATGGGCTTATAGAACTGCATATAAATCCTATGGGTATGTCTCCGTATAAAATGGTTTATGGAAAAGCATGTCACTTACCTCTCGAACTAGAACATAAGGCATATTGGGCTATTAAAGAGCTCAACTATGATTTTAAACTTGCCGGTGAGAAGAGGTTATTTGATATTAGCTCACTTGATGAATGGAGAACCCAAGCTTATGAAAATGCCAAGTTGTTTAAAGAAAAAGTTAAAAGATGGCATGACAAAAGGATACAAAAGCGTGAGTTTAATGTAGGTGATTATGTATTGCTATACAACTCTCGTTTAAGATTTTTTGCAGGAAAACTTCTCTCTAAATGGGAAGGCCCTATACGTTATCGAGGAGGTCTATCGTTCCGGTGCCATAAAAATCAACAACTTCGAAGGCACAAATCCGAAGGTGGTAACGGTCAAAGAATTCAAACATTATATCTCAGGGTAATCCTATAAATGTTGAAACCAATATTATTGAAACCGTAACCCCGGAGGAATACATAAGGGACACTTTCCAGGAACGTTTCAGACTCCGAAAAGGAATAGGTATGTGGTACGGTAAGTAAACCGACTCCAAAACAATTTTTAAGGCAATATTTCTCCGTTTTGGAATATTTAGAAAAATAGAAAAATAAGTAGCAGTCCGGGAAGGACACGAGGGCCCCACGAGGGTGGTGGGCGCGCCCTACCTCGTGAGCACCTCGTGTGCCTTCCGGACTCCGTTTTCTTGCACGTTATGTATTTTGGTCGGTAAAAATTCATTATATATTCTCCCGAAGGTTTTGACTCACGTATTACGCAAACCTCCTCTTTTTTTGTTTTCGAGCTGTTGCTGCTGCAGATTAGAGCAAGATGTCTTCTCAAGAGTCAATCGGGGAGAGCCGGGTATCTAATCCGGCACCGGAACCAAGGGCAAACAGCGACGCTGACCTCTTTGGGCCAGCAATGGAGGAAGAGATGGAGGCTGACTTGATGAGAGTGGATGGCCTGGAGGATCAAGAAGTCACCTCTCGCCTCCGAGCTGGGTTCACAATGGGGGAACTACAGAGCTCAGCTATTCCAAACTCGGTTATCCCTTCTAATGTTAGATTTCTTACCTATGAAAATATGAAGAGGAGTGTCACTTGTTCTCCTGCAGCTATGCAACACCCTTGGGTGCAAGGAGCTTTAACTGTCACAGGAAAGCTTCGTATGGAAATAATGGACCTCAAACATCAAGTCAATAAGCTCGAGGAGGAGAATCGCATCCTGAGGGGAATCATCGCCAAGAATATTACCCCGACAACAAAGGAAGGACATAATCACATGGGTATGGGCACTCCCCTTGGCAACTGCCAAGCTTGGGGGAGGTGCCCCGGTATCGTATCACATCACAACTCCTATCTTTACCGTTTTTCTTAGTTCGATCCTATTAGTAGTATCTTGATCTAGTAGAATAAAGTTTATGGCATGATCTAGTTTTGAGTTTTGCTTTATGATCTCTCTATGTAATCGAGTCTGTGAGCTATATATAATAAAGATTAGTGTTGAGTCAAGGGCTTGATTATTTTGCCATGATCTTGGGTGAATAAAAGAAAAGAGAAAAAGAATAAAAAGAAACAAAAAGTTCATATTGATCTTATTGAGAGTAATGACTTCACATAGAAAGAGTATGATGATTAAAAGTTGTTGGGAGTTGGCAGACATAGCTTTGGTCATTGTTGCAATTAATAGGAAGTAATAAGGAAAGAGAGGTTTTCACATATAGATATATTATCATTGACATCTTTTATGATTGGGAGCACTCATTAAAATATGACATGCTAAAGAGTTGATGTTGGACAAGGAAGACAACGTAATGAGTTATGTCTTTCTTATATCTGAGATAAAGTATGTTGTCATGGATCCTCTAACTTGTTGAGCTTGCCTTTCCCCCTCATGCTAGCCAAATTCTCAGCACCAAGTAGAAATACTACTTGTGCTTCCAAATACCCTTAAACCAGTTTTGCCATGAGAGTCCACCATATCTACCTATGGATTGAGTAAGATCCTTCAAGTAAGTTGTCATCGGTGCAAAGCAATAAAAATTGCTCTAAATATGTATGATTGATTGGTGTGGAGAGAATAAGCTTTATACGATCTTGTGATGTGGAAGTAATAAAAGCTACGGACTACATAATAAAGGTTCATACCACAAGGGGCAATATAAAGTGATGTTCTTTCGCATAGAGATTTTATATATCCAACCATAAAAGCGCATGGCAACCTCTGCTTCCCTCTGCAAAGGGCCTATCCTTAATTATTATCTTCTACCTTATGCAAGAGTCATGGTGAACTTCACCTTTTCTTTTTCATTTTATCCTTTGGCAAGCTCAGCATGTTGGAAAGAACATGATATATATATATATCTAATTGGATGTAGGGGATCTTGAACCATTATTGTTGACATTACCCTTGAGGTAAAAGGTTGTGGGGCAAAACTACAAGCCCCTATCTTTCTCTGTGTCCGATTAAAACTCCGTAACCACAAGTATTGCGTGAGTGTTAGCAATTATGGAGGACCAAATGATAGTTGAGTATGTGGACTTGCTTTTTAGCTCTGACATAGACTCTTTCTGATGTTATGATAAATTGCAATTGCTTCAATGACTGAGATTATAGTTTGTCGGAGCCCAATAAGGTTTATGATTTATACTTTTGCATTGTGAATAGATCATCACTTGAACATAAGTAATCATATGGCAAAGGCTATATATGTTGCTTCTATGAGAATAATCATGATGCCTTCATGTCCGTATTTTATTTTTATCGACGCCTCTACCTCTAAACATGAGGACATATTTATTGTTATCAGCTTTTCGCTTGAGGACAAGCGAGGTCTAAGCTTGGGGGAGTTGATACGTCCATTTTGCATCATGATTTTATATCGATATTTATTGCATTATGGACTGTTATTTCACTTTATGTCACAATACTTATGGCTATTCTCTCTTATTTTACAAGGTTTACATAAGGAGGGAGAATGCCGGCAGCTGGAATTCTGGGCTGGAAAAGGAGCAAATATTAGAGACCTATTCTGCGCAACTCCAAAAGTCCTGAAACTCCACGGAACATCTTAAAAAATAAAGAAAAATCCTCGCCAAAGATGAAGGCCAGGGGGCCCACACCCTGCTCACGAGGGTGGGCCCCCCTAGGGCGCGCCCCCTACCTCGTGGGCCCCCTGGTGGCTCTCCGACGCATCTTCTCCTATATGAGGTCTTTCGATGAGAAAAAAATAAGAGGAACTTTTCGGGACGAGACTCCGCCGCCACGAGGCGGAACCTTGGCGGATCCAATCTAGAGCTCCGGCAGAGCTGTTCTGCCGGGGAAACTTCCCTGGAGGGGGAAATCATCACCATCGTCATCACCAACGCTCCTCTCATCGGGAGAGGGCAATCTCCATCAACATCTTCACCAGCACCATCTCATCTCCAAACCCTAGTTCATCTCTTGTATCCAATTCTTGTCTCAAAGTCCGGGATTGGTGCTAGTAGGTTGCTAGTAGTGTTGATTACTCCTTGTAGTTGATGCTAGTTGGTTTATTTGGTGGAAGATCATATGTTCAGATCCTATATGCATATTATTACCCCTCTGATTATGAACATGAATATGCTTTGTGAGTAATTACGTTTGTCTGAGGACAAGGGAGAAGTCTTGCTATTAGTAGTCATGTGAATTTGGTATTCGTTTGATATTTTGATAGATGTATGTTGTCTAGCCTCTAGTGGTGTTATGTGAACGTCGACTACATAACACTTCACCATTATTTGGGCCTAGAGGAAGGCATTGGGAAGTAATAAGTAGATGATGGGTTGCTAGAGTGACAGAAGCTTAAACCCTAGTTTATGCGTTGCTTCGTAAGGGGCTGATTTGGATCCATATGTTTCATGCTATGGTTAGGTTTACCTTAATACTTTTGTTGTAGTTGCGGATGCTTGCAATAGAGGTTAATCATAAGTGGGATGCTTGTTCAAGTAAGAACAGCACCCAAGCACCGGTCCACCCACATATCAAATTATCAAAGTATCGAACGCGAATCATATGAACGTGATGAAAACTAGCTTGACGATATTCCCATGTGTCCTCGGGAGCGCTTTTCCTATTATAAGAGTTTGTTCCGGCTTGTCCTTTGCTACAAAAAGGATTGGGCCACCTTGCTGCACTTTATTTACTTTTGTTACTTGTTGCTCGTTACAATCTATCTTATCACAAAACTATCTGTTACCACTTATTTCAGTACTTGCAGAGAATACCTTGCTGAAAACCGCTTATCATTTCCTTCTGCTCCTCGTTGGGTTCGACACTCTTACTTATCGAAAGGACTACGATAGATCCCCTATACTTGTGGGTCATCAAGACTCTTTTCTGGCGCCGTTGCCGGGGAGTGTAGCGCCTTTGGTAGGTGGAATTTGGTAAGGAAAAATTTATATAGTGTGCTGAAATTTACTGTCACTTGTTACTATGGAAAGTAATTCTTTGAGGGGCTTGTTCGGGGTATCTTCACCCCGTCCAGTAGAGCAAAGAGTTGCTCCTCAACCTACCGAACCTATTGAAAATGAAACTCCTTTTGAATTTCCTTCAGGTATGATGGAAAAACTGCTAGCTAACCCTTTTACAGGAGATGGAACGAAGCATCCTGATGAGCACTTAATATATGTGGATGAAGTTTGTGGATTATTTAAGCTTGCAGGTATACCCGATGATGTTGCTAAGAAGAAGGTCTTCCCTTTATCTTTGAAGGGAGACGCATTGATATGGTATAGGCTATGTGATGATATGAGATTCTGGGACTATAAAAGATTGAAGTTGGAATTTCATCAAAAGTATTACCCTATGCATCTTGTTCATCGTGATCGCAATTATATATATAATTTCTGGCCTCGCGAAGGAGAAAGCATCGCCCAAGCTTGGGGGAGGCTTAAATCAATGTTATATTCATGCCCCAATCATGAGGTCTCAAGAGAAATGATTATTCAAAATCTATATGCTCGGCTTTCTGATAACAATCGCACCATGCTCGATACTTCTTGTGCTGGCTCTTTTATGATGAAGACTATTGAATTCAGATGGAATTTATTGGATAGAATTAAACGCAACTCTGAACATTGGGATCTCGACAAAGGTAAGGAGTCAGGTACGACACCTAAGTTTGATTGTGTTAAATCTTTTATGGACACCGATATTTTCCGTAAGTTTAGCACTAAATATGGACTTGACTCTGAGATAGTAGCTTCTTTCTATGAATCTTTTGCTACTCATGTTGATCTCCCTAAGGAGAAGTGGTTTAAATATCATCCTCCCATAGAAGTAAAAGTAGCTGCACCTATTAAAGCTGAAGAAAAGACTGTCACTTATAATGATCCTATTGTTCCTACTTCTTATATTGAGAAACCACCTTTCCCTGTTAGAATAAAGGATCATGCTAAAGCTTCAACTGTTGTTCGTAAAAGCAATATTAGAACTTATACACCTCCTGAGCAAGTTAAAGTAGAACCTAATATTGCTATTGTTAAAGATCTCTTGTCTGATAATATTGATGGGCATGTTATTCAGTTCGAAGGTGAAACTGCTAGAATTGCTAAACCTTGTGCTAAAGATAAACATAGACCTGTGGTAGGCGTGCCTGTTATTTCTGTTAAAATAGGAGATCATTGTTATCATGGCTTATGTGATATGGGTGCTAGTGCTAGTGTTATACCTATGACTTATACAAAGAAATTATGCATGATATTGCACCTGTTGAGTTAGAAGATATTGATGTCACAATTAAACTTGCCAATAGAGATACTATTTCACCAATTGGAATTGTTAGAGATGTTGAAGTCTTGTGTGGGAAAACTAAATATCCTGCTGATTTTCTTGTTCTTACTTCTCCGCAAGATAGCTTTTGTCCCATTTATTTGGTAGACCCTTCTTAAATATTGTCAATGCTACCATAGATTGCACAAAGAATGTTGTTATTGTTGGCTTGGATGATACGGTATTGATATCAAAGAAAGTGGCAAAGCCCATGATTGCAAGTTGACGAACGGAAAGTAAATTGTATGCAAGGGACTCAACAAGCATGACCTTCTCAATCGTGAGATCATGAGAGATGACCACCTTGCCAAGTCCCAATACCTTAGAGGATGAGGTTTCACCCCACTCGACATTGGTGGTCATAGATGGAATCTTGTGCACGTCCACCACCAAGTCCTTGCTTCCGGTCATATGATTTGTAGCTCCGCTATCGAGCAACCACGATCCCCCACCGAAAGAAAACACCTACAAGAGATTAATGCTTGGTTTTAGGTACCCATTTTGTAATGGGTCCTTTGATGTTAGTAACAAGGGTCTTTGGAACCCAAATAGACCATTCAATGTATTCATGAGGAGAACCAACGAATTTGGCATAGACATGCCCATCACTAGCATGGCATAACACATAAGAAGGATTAAAGTCGCCGGCTTTGATGCGAGGAGTGGCATTGCCCTTTTTGACAACGCCACCCTTCGCATTGTTCTTCTTATTCTCCTCGGAGGCACTCTCTCCCTCCTTCACAAATGTTTGCATGAGAGGAGGAGGTCGTTTGATCTGGTCATTCTTCTTCTTGTTCTTGGACTCGGGCACGGACCCAACCCCTTCCTTGGCCACAACTCCATTTTGGTTGATCAAGAGGTCGTTGAGGTTCTTCTTGCCTTGTATGCAAGTCACAAGACCTCTCTCAAGTTGCCCCTTTAGCTTAGCGTTCTCCTCAACGAGATGCACATGCTCACAACACGGGTTAGTAGCATTTGCATTATCAATTAACATCATACGAGGAAAAGTGGCTTTTTCCTTGGTTAGCTTTACTTGAAGTTGATCATGAGACTCTTTGAGGCTAGCATGAGCACCCTTCAAGACCTTGTGAGCCTTGTCAAGTAGATCAAACTCCTCTTTGAGTCTAGCAAGATCAACCTCAAGTTCGGCCTTCTCGGAGTTTAGCACATGAGAAACAATGAGGACATGATCATAATCTTTCTTTAACTTAGCATGATCAACGTTGTGTGACTCCTCAAGAGCCAAACGAAGACCACGCTCTTCCTCAAGAAGCATTGGAAAGATCCGAAATCTCATCGGCATAGTCACGACTATGCCCTTCCATCTTAGTGATGGTGTTTTCGTGAGCCTCGATCATGTCATTGGCTTCATCAAGTTGTTTCAACAGAGCAACAAGGTGCTTCTTGGATTTTCCCTTGAGTTTTCCCATAAAGGCCTCAAACTCATTAGCCTCCACATTAGCTCCCTCAAGTTCATTAATGCTATCCGTCGGAGAAGGATGATTAATGATGGTAGTTTTGATGTTGGGGGTTACCTTGTTGGTGGCTTTAGCCATGAGGCACTTGGCGGTGATGCTCTCATTGGGTGAGTCGAAGAGAGACACCCGTGAAGTCGTTGCAATGGCAACGGAGGCCATGGCAACCGAATCATCACCTTCATCATCGTCATCATCCTCATTGTACTCTTCTTGTACCACCAATGCCTTGGGAGGAGTCTTCTTGGTGAAGTTGCTCTTGTTGGGGAACGACTTGGCCTTGTCCTTTCGGATGAGCTTGCCACCATTGTCTTCCCTCTTCTCATACGGGCACTCCGCAAAAAAATGACTCACGTTGCCGCAGTTGTAGCAAGTCCTTACACATTGCTTGCTCTTCGTGCCACTTGAGTTGTTTTTGCTAAAGTTTGGCCTCGAGTTTTTCTTGCTCCAAAATTGCCTTGAAGCGAGTGCCATGTGTTCATGATATGCATACTTTGTATCTTCGGGGTTGCTCTCCTCTTCTTCCTCTTCTTCTTCTTCAACGGATGAGCTTGGCCTTCAATGCAAGGTTGGGCTTCTTTGCCCTTTGAGAACGAAGCACCGCATTGTCGGCGGTCTTGTCCAAAATGTTCATGGCCACAAACTCATCCAACACTTCGCTTGAGGTCAAAGTGTGGAAGTCCGGTCTTTGACGAATGACGGAGGACATGGCCTTGTGGTAGGGCATCATTGCCTTGAGGAATTTTGCTTGATCCAATTGTCATCCGTGTCCTTGCTCCCGTGATCTCGGAGTGAGACCGCGAGTTTGGTTACTCTCCGATAAAGCTCACGAGGTTCTTCATCTTCTTTCATTGCAAACTCATCGGCCTCATCTTGCACCACTTCATAGTTGGAGCGTTGAATGCTTGCGCTTCCCCGGTAGAGGAGACAACACAAAGCCATGCGTCTTTGGCCAAGGCGAAGGGCCGAAGATGAGGTAGATCTTCGGGTGGAATTGCATCTTGAATGATGAAGAGAGCATTCTCATTGAATTGATTATCCGCGGCTTCTCGAGGAGTGAAGTTGCTTGGATCATGCGGATAGAAACCTTCTTCAATGATTCTCCAAAGATTAGTGTTCACATGATTTAAATGACGTTAAAGCGATAAACCCAAGAATCAAAGTCCTCATTTTTCACAATCTTAGGGGGAGGACCGGCATGATTCAAATGAGTGGAAGGAACGGTCCACCATAAACAAGTGGTGGTTCCACATGAGGAAAGATGTCGGTGCCATTTTTACCACTAGAAGAAGGAGCCTTTTCACTACTAGCTTCCCCTTGTGGAGTTAGCATCTGTCACCTTGTCGGTGGGATCACCCACTTTCAACGGTGCGGTGGATAGTTTAAGCCCCTCAAGGAATTTAGTAAACATGCTTTCAACCTCGGTCGTCATGGAGGTTTTCAATGTCTCCAAGGCCACATTGAACTCCTCGAGAGACCGAGGTTCCCCCATCGCCCGTAGACGAGGTCGGATTCACACCGGAGTGTTCCTCCACACCGTCTACGGTATCAACCATACTCTTTGGACGGTAAAGTCCTTAATAAAGAGACGAGGCTCTGATACCAATTGAAAGGATCGATATGGTTGACTAGAGGGGGGTGAATAGGCAACTAACAATTTTTAGCTTTTCTTTAACAATTTAAACTTTGCATCAAAGTAGGTTGTCTAGATATGCAACTAGATGGAGCAACCTATATGATGCAACACGGATAGGAACACAAGCAAGCAAGATATATGAAACAAATAAGCTACACAAGTAAAGGCACGAGATAACCAAGAGTGGAGACGAGGATGTGTTGCCGAAGTTCCTTCCCTTTAGAGGAGTACGTCTCGTTGGAGCGGTGTGGAGGCACAATGCTCCCCAAGAAGCCACTAGGGCCACCGTATTCTCCTCACGCCCTCACATATGCGAGATGTCGTGATTCCACTATTGGTGCCCTTGGAGGCGGCGACTGAACCTTTACAAACAAGGTTGGGGCAATCTCCACAACTCAATTGGAGGCTCCCAACGACACCACGAAGCTTCACCACAATGGACTATGTGTCGTGGAATTGTCACGGCAGATGTCCTTAGTGTCAGGACTTAGTCGCGAGGCCAACGCATCTATGTGGTAGCTTGAGAGGGGTTGAGCGGGACGAGAGACGCGATGTTTTACCCAGGTTCGGCCCCTCACGGTGGAGGTAAAAGCCTACATCCTGCTTCATTGATATTGATGATGATGATCACGGTTACAAGAGTGCTCTATCTTCGAGAGCTATTGTCTAAACCTAACTTGTCCAACTTGTGGAACTTGTGAATCTTGTCCCTTTTGGGGAGCCCTGCCCCTCCTTATATATGTTGGAGGGGCGGGTTACATGTAGAGTCCTATTAGGATTAGGACTAGTCTATCTCTAATACAAACCGGATATAAGTCCAGGTCTTAACTCCTTGTAGGACAAATATTCTTCATGCCTTTCCTCTTAAACCGGCCCACCGTTAAACGTGAACCGGCCTTCTGGGCCTTGGGCCTTGTCATCCGTCTGTCCCGCACGCCGGATCACCAGTGAGTCATAATGACCAGGTGGGTTGCTTGTAAACCGCCAGGTCAGGGCGGGTCGCCAGTAACTCGCCAAGTGTCAGCGGGGTCTTCAGATAAACCGCCAAGTCCGGCCGGGTTAACTTCCGGCCGGTTTACACCGCGGGGTATATCCCCGACACTATGGCTTCGCGGTGACCTCAACCGTCTAGGATGCTCAAACACCCAAGAGTAACAAGATCCGCAAGGGATTAGTGGGGGGAATCAAATTTCTCTTGGTGGAAGTGTGGATCGAGGCCTTCTCAACCACTCCCGAGCAAATCAACAAGTTTGATTGGCTAGGGAGTGAGATCGGGCGAAAATGGAGCTTAGAGCAACAATGGAGCTTAGGGTTGGAAGAGATAAGTCAACGGGGAAGAAGGGGACCCCTTATATAGTGAGGGACAAAGATCCAACCGTTATCCACCTACCAGCCCGCGGCCAGCGGTACTACCTCCAGGCAGCGGTACTACCGCACGGTCATGCGGTACTACTGTACAGGCCCGCGGTACTGCCGCAACCCCAGCAACCGCAAGGTTAGAACTGAAACACAGGAGCTGAGGGCGGAACTTTCGCAAGCGCGGTACTACCGCGCCCCCATATGGTACTACCGCAAGGCAGGAATCCCCTAGCCAGGGAAGGAAACATCCGTGCCTACTTCCGCAAAGAAACGGAAGAAGCAAAAACCCGACACAGTAGTACTGCAGAGGTGCGGTACTACTGCCTGACAACATAGCACGGTACTACCGCGGAGCGAAAGCGGTACTACCGTGGTAGGCGCGGATGTAAAAAATTACATCCGCCCCTACTACCGCGAGGGAGCGGTACTAGCCTGGTGGCACGGTAGTGCAGCTCCAGGGGCGGTACTACCGTGGGCACCTGCGGTACTACCGCGCCGCAGCACGGTACTACCGCCAGCATGGTACTACCGCTGGTGCCTAACGGTACTACCGCTCACTGGGAGCAGTACTACCGCGAGCCAACGCAGCAGCCAGAAACAAGGGCGAGAAAGCAGAGGATGCTCCAAGGGAAAGGAGGGGACAAGAAGGAGACGTGTACGTGATGATTCCACCCAAACCTTTCCGACGCGGACCCCCTCTTAATAGTACGGCTTTCCTACGACTCAAATCCACCAAAAAGAAACGTAGAAAAGACGTCGTCTTCAACAGTCTTCGAGGGGCACCCAACCGTCTTGTGCCTAGCGATGAAATGTCTGGGATACTCAAGGCACACGATTAGTCTGCAAACGCGTTGTCATCAATCACCAAAACACCTTAGGGATAAATATGCCCTTACAATCTCCCCCTTTTTGGTGGATTGATGACAATACGGGATTTGCACAAGGGAAATAATATTAAGCAACCGCAAACCCCTCCTCTCTAGAATATAGACGGGCTCCCCCTAGATGTGTGCCACCTAGATGAGTGCTTTGGACTGCACGGCACACATACTAGGATCAAAGCTCCCCCTATATTATAGAGACAAGTCTAGTATGACTATCACTAGACAAGATAGCACAAACATAAGTTAACTAAGATAGATAGAGTGCATATGTCTTACACCATATGTAGGATAGGTCTCGAAGGCACAAACCAAACAAAAGCAAACGAGGTCCAAACGACAAAGCAAACAAGCACACGACGACACACAACGCAAATCCCTACACTCTCTCCCCCTTTGGCATCGAGACGCCAAAAAGGCAGAGAGGACACCTACACACACGGGGTGGCTCAGGCAGAGAAGTCGTCCCACTGCTCCTCGTGCTCCTCGTCAGACTCAGCGGCGGGGACTGGTCTCCTCGATGTCTTCCTCTGAACTGGTCCACTTGTATCCCTGCTTCGTCATCCAGGCAGCCTCAGGCGTGATGATGTCCTCAGAACCCGCCAGACACATCCTCTCCAAAGAGCCTCATAACCTTCTTGTCACGGCGGCGACTCTCCTTGTCTGCCACATGAGTCCTGTACTGTCCCTTTGCCTGCATGCAGAAGAGAGTCTTCATCTTGTCCTTTAACTTCTTGGCCCACAACGGCTCAGAGGAAGGTGTGGTAGACCTAGCAGCACGGTCCTCAGCAATATTCTCAGCAGCAGCCTCCTCCTCACCAACAGCCCTCCTAGCAGAAGAGGCCTCAGCACGGGTAGTGGTGTTCATCACCAGTTGGGCTTGACGCGGAGGCTGATGGACTCATGCCGAATCCAGCTGGAGCAAGGAACTCATCACCATGGTACATCTTCTCCCAAGTGGTGGAGAGCAGCAGAAACAGGTACGGTCCATAGATAGGTACCTTGCGAGTGAACACCGCAAACCGAAGCTCACACCACATGATGTGTGAGACATCAAGTGGCTGAGTCTGAGATGAACGTGCCTCTGCACACAGGAGCAACATGTCCACTAGATATGCATGAACCTTGTCCTTGTCGCCAATGCGTGGGAACAGAGTGTTGCGGAAGATGCGATGCATGATATCCAGAAAGGAGTTCACCCCAAGTTGACTTGCCATTGGGGAGCACCTTCTCAACAAGGAATGGCTGAAGCAGGTTCTTGTTGGCAGACTCAGAGTTGGCGTGGGGCGAACACCAACGGGGGTGTGAAGCCCGTCATTCAGGAATGTGAGTAGATCCATGAACCTTCCATGTAGCAGACAGCTGACGGCTGTTGGTCATCCAGGTCATCCTCATCCCCGGGATGAAAGTAAACTGAGGCAAAGAACTGACAGATAAGCTCAGGGTCATAGTCAAGGTGAAAGGAGATCACCGGCTCAATAGCAAACTGCTCCACCAAGTCCAGAGCCTCTCCAAAATAGTCACGAAACTTGTCCTTCCGCATGTGATTCATGTCTATCCACTTGACATCCACGAAGGTATTCTGCTTGTTCTTGATCACATCCAGATAGATGAGAGCCTGTTGCTTGGTCCAGAACAACTCGGTGCCTCTGAGGATAGCCCGAGGATTCACATAGGGATTGATCTTCCGGCGTTCGACATACTCAGTGACTGAAATCTCGTCCATGCCCTTAGCAGGTTCCTTTTGCTTGCTGGCAGTGGTCTTGACATTGCGCTTGGGGGCATTGGAGCCCTCTGGGGCTTCATCTTGGGGGTTGCGCAGACGCTTGGAGCCAGTGTCACGACTGGGATTGGAACGGCGAGAGCCACCACCTGAGACACAAAGCGAAAACACGCCACGATCAATGCAAAGACCACAACAAAGCAAAAGAAACATGCAGAGAGCACACAAGATAATTCTAGAGAGAGATTTGACCCCTACAGTAGTACTGCCAAGTGCTGCGGTACTAAGATCGTAGTACCGTTCTTAGTCGCGGTAGTACCATGCAAGGTCACGGTAGTACCGGGTCTAGGAGCGGTAGTACGAGCTTAGTGCCTCAGCTAGCGCGGTAGTACCGCGTCTGATGAGCGGTAGTACCGCACAGCTAGCGCGGTAGTACCGCACCTGATGGGCGGTAGTACCGCACGAGTGGTAGTACCGCACATGAGACACGGTAGTACCGCACCGCGTCAGATCCGAACAAGTTCAAATCTGAGAAAAGCCCGCGAAACCGCGGCGGTACTACGGTTGGACAAATCTACCACAAGACAACATATCAAGTATGATTCCTACGCAACACGACTCTCCTACATCCTACTCTTGCATAGATTTGGCCTAAAATCTCAAGAACAACAAGCATCTCCCCAAAAACCTAGAAGCGAGAGAACAACCAAGAAAAAGAGGGATTTGGGGAAAAACCTTGGTCCATGGCAAGAGGAAGTGGTGGGGAACGATCCCACCGGTCGGAATCCGAGGAGAGTGGCCGGAGACGGAGATCCGGCGAGGACCTCCGGCGCCGTTCTTGAGCAAGAGAGAGAGAGACGTGGGGAGAGAGACGAGTGAATGGGTATGGGGAGTTGGAACTCCCCTGCCCGAGTCATAACCCCCACATACTCGACGGCGCGGTAGTACCGTGCCTCATCGCGGTAGTACCGCTCGGCGGAAGTACCGCACCTGAGCGGTAGTACCGCGCTCAGCGGTAGTACCGTGCCTCTCAAAGCGGTAGTACCGCGGCAAGCCGCGGTAGTACCGTGGGCTCAAGAAGATGCACGTTTCAAGCACACGAAAAACGGTCTTTGCACGAACACTCCGAGGCAACACGACACCACAAGACCACGCTACACACAAAGGCAGAAAGCAAACGACAAAACGAAACAACCACGAGACACCACCTCTCCAAAGAGAGGGCGGTGGCCGTAGCCACCTATGTTTG
>NW_024114305.1:0-33952 GCF_003073215.2 Triticum urartu | reverse complement strand
CGAGATATATGTTTAATTCTTTGACCGTTTACCACCTTCGGATTTGTGCCTTCAAAGTTGTTGATTTTTATGGCACCGGAACGATAGACCTCCTCGATAACGTAGGGGCCTTCCCATTTAGAGAGAAGTTTTCCTGCAAAAAATCTTAAACGAGAGTTGTATAGCAATACATAATCACCTACATTAAACTCATGCTTTTGTATCCTTTTGTCATGCCATCTTTTAACTTTTTCTTTAAACAACTTGGCATTTTCATAAGCTTGGGTTCTCCATTCATCAAGTGAGCTAATATCAAATAACCTCTTCTCACCGGCAAGTTTAAAATCATAGTTGAGCTCTTTAATAGCCCAATATGCCTTATGTTCTAGTTCGAGAGGTAAGTGACATGCTTTTCCATAAACCATTTTATACGGAGACATACCCATAGGATTTTTGTATGCAGTTCTATAAGCCCATAATGCATCATCAAGTTTCTTAGACCAATTCTTTCTAGACCTATTAACAGTCTTTTGCAAAATTAATTTGAGCTCTCTATTGCTCAACTCTACTTGACCACTAGACTGTGGGTGATAAGGAGATGCAATTCTATGATTAACATCATATTTAGCAAGCATTTTACGGAAGCACCATGAATAAAGTGTGAACCACCATCAGTCATTAAATATCTAGGGACTCCAAACCTCGGAAAATAACTTCTTTAAGCATTTTAATAGAAGTGTTATGATCAGCACTACTAGTTGGAATAGCTTCTACCCACTTAGTAACGTAATCAACAGCAACTAGAATATGTGTGTATCCATTAGAGGCAGGAAAAGGTCCCATATAATCAAAGCCCCAAACATCAAACGGTTCAATAACAAGAGAATAATTCATAGGCATTTCTTGACGTCTACTAATATTACCAATTCTTTGACATTCATCACAAGACAAGACAAACTTACGGGCATCCTTGAAGAGAGTAGGCCAATAAAAACCAGATTGCAATACCTTATGTGCAGTTCTATCTCCAGCGTGGTGTCCTCCATAAGACTCGGAATGACACTTGCGTAGGATCTGTTCCTGTTCATGCTCAGGTACACAACACGTCTAATAACACCATCTACTCCTTCTTTATAAAGATGTGGGTCATCCCAAAAGTAATGTCTCAAATCATAGAAGAACTTTTTCTTTTGTTGGTATGTGAAGCTAGGTGGTATAAACTTAGCAACAATATAATTAGCATAATCAGCATACCATGGAGTACTACGAGAAGTACTTATAACATTTAATTGTTCATCAGGAAAGCTATCATTAATAGGTAGTGGGTCATCAAGAATATTTTCTAACCTAGACAAGTTGTCTGCAACGGGGTTCTCAGCTCCCTTTCTATCAACAATATGCAAATCAAATTCTTGTAGCAAGAGAACCCATCTAATAAGTCTAGGTTTAGCATCTTTCTTTTCCATAAGATATTTAATAGCAGCATGATCAGTTTGAATAGTTACTTTAGAATCAACAATATAAGATCTGAACTTATCACAAGCAAATACAACTGCTAAAAGTTCTTTTTCAGTAGTAGCATAATTTCTTTGAGCATTGTCTAGAGTCTTACTAGCATAATGAATAACATTTAATTTCTTATCAACTCTTTGCCCTAGAACAGCACCTACAACATAATCACTAGCATCACACATAATTTCAAAGGGTAAATTCCAATCAGGTGGCTGAACAACAGGTGCAGAGACTAATGCTTTCTTAAGTATTTCAAATGCTTCTACACAATCATCATCAAAGACAAATGGTATATCTTTTTGCAATAAATTAGTCAGAGGCCGAGAAATTTTTGAGAAGTCCTTAATGAACCTCCTGTAAAATCCGGTGTGACCAAGGAAACTTCTTATACCTTTGATGTCCTTGGGACATGGCATCTTTTCAATAGCATCAACCTTGGCTTTATCAACTTCAATACCTCTTTCAGAAACTTTGTGCCCCAAGACAATACCTTCATTAACCATAAAGTGGCACTTTTCCCAATTCAAGACAAGATTAGTTTCTTCACATCTCTGCAAAACTCGATCAAGATTGCTCAAGCAATCATCAAAAGAGGAACCATAGACGGAAAAGTCATCCATGAAAACCTCACAAATCTTTTCACAAAAGTCAGAGAATATAGCCATCATGCATCTTTGAAAGGTAGCAGGTGCATTACATAAACCAAAAGGCATACGTCTATAAGCAAAAGTACCAAAAGGGCATGTAAAAGTAGTCTTTGATTGATCTCTAGCCGACACAGGTATTTGAGAGAAACCAGAATAACCATCTAGAAAGCAATAGTGTGTATGTTTGCATAATCTTTCTAGCATTTGATCAATAAAAGGTAAGGGGTAATGATCTTTCTTAGTAGCTTTATTTAATTTGCGGAAATCAATTACCATCCTATAACCTGTGATAATTCTTTGTGGAATCAATTCATCTTTATCATTAGGAACAACAGTAATACCTCCCTTCTTAGGGACACAATGGACAGGACTTACCCACTCACTATCAGCAACGGGATAGATTATACCTGCCTCCAGAAGCTTTAGTATTTCTTTTCTTACCACTTCTTTCATTTTAGGATTCAGACGTCGTTGAGGATCACGAACTGGTTTGGCATCTGCTTCCAAATTTATTTTATGTTGACATAGAGTGGGACTAATGCCCTTAAGATCATCAAGAGTATATCCAATAGCAGCACGATGCTTCTTCAGAGTTTTCAATAATCTTTCTTCTTCATGCTCTGAAAGGTTAGCACTAATAATAACAGGATATATCTTCTTTTCATCAAGATAAGCATATTAAGATTATCAGGCAAAGGTTTAAGCTCAAACACGGGATCACCCTTAGGTGGAGGAGGATCCCCTAGGATTTCAACAGGCAAATTGTGTTTTAGCATAGGTTCTTGTAAAGAATACTTCATCTATTTCCCTTCTTTCATTCATGAACATATCATTTTCATGGTCTAGCAAATAGTGTTCTAAAGGATCACTAGGAGGTACGGCAATAGAAGCAAGACCAATAATTTCATCCTTACTAGGTAATTCTTCCTCACGATGTTGTTTACTAAATTTAGAGAAATTAAACTCATGAACCATATCATCAAAGCCAACAGTAACAACATTCTTTGTGCAATCTATGGTAGCATTAACAGTATTTAAGAAGGGTCTACCAAATATAATGGGACAAAAGCTATCTTGTGGGGAACCAAGAACAAGAAAGTCAGCAGTATATTTAGTTTTCCCACACAGGACTTCAACATCTTTAACAATTCCCATTGGTGAAATAGTATCTCTATTAGCAAGTTTAATAGTAACATCAATTCCTTCTAATTCAATAGGTGCAATGTCATGCATAATTTCTTTGTATAAGTCAATAGGTATTGCACTAGCACTAGCACCCATATCACATAAGCCATGATAACAATGATCTCCTATTTTAACAGAAATAACAGGCACGCCTACCACAGGTCTATGTTTATCTTTATCACAAGGTTTAGCAATTCTAGCAGTTTCACCTTCGAACTGAATAACATGCCCATCAATATTATCAGACAAGAGATCTTTAACAATAGCGATATTAGGTTCTACTTTAACTTTCTTAGGAGGTGTATAAGTTCTAATATTGCTTTTACGAACAACAGTTGAAGCTTTAGCATGATCCTTTATTCTAACAGGGAAAGGTGGTTTCTCAACATAAGAAGTAGGAACAATAGGATCATTATAAGTGACAGCCTTTTCTTCAACTTTAATAGGTGCAGCTACTTTTACTACTATGGGAGGATGATATTTAAACCACTTCTCCTTAGGGAGATCAACATAAGTAGCAAATGATTCACAGAAAGAAGCTACTATCCAGAGTCAAGTCCATATTTAGTGCTAAACATAAAGAAAATATCGGTGTCCATAAAAGATTTAACACAATCAAACTTAGGTGTCATACCTCACTCCTTACCTTCGTCGAGGTCCCAATCTTCAGAGTTGCGTTTAATTCTATCCAATAAATCCCATCTAGAATTCAATAGTCTTCATCATAAAAGAGCCAGCACAAGAAGTATCGAGCATGGTGCGATTGTTATCAGAAAGCCGAGCATATAAATTTTGAATAATCATTTCTCTTGAGAGCTCATGATTGGGGCATGAATATAACATTGATTTAAGCCTCCCCCAAGCTTGAGCGATGCTTTCTCCTTCGCGAGGCCAGAAATTATATATATAATTGCGATCACGATGAACAAGATGCATAGGGTAATACTTTTGATGAAATTCCAACTTCAATCTTTTATAGTCCCACGATCTCATATCATCACATAGCCTATACCATATCAATGCGTCTCCCTTCAAAGATAAAGGGAAGACCTTCTTCTTAGCAACATCATCGGGTATACCTGCAAGCTTAAATAATCCACAAACTTCATCCACATATATTAAGTGCTCATCAGGATGCTTTGTTCCATCTCCTGTAAAAGGATTAGCTAGCAGTTTTTCTATCATACCCGAAGGATACTCATAAGGAATTTCATTTTCAATAGGTTCAGTAGGTTGAGGAGCAACTCTTTGCTCTACTGGACGGGGTGAAGATACCCCGAACAAGCCCCTAGAGGAAATTACTTTCCATAGTAACAAGTGACAGTAAATTTCAGCACACTATATAAATTTTTCCTTACCAAATTCCACCTACCAAAGGCGCTACACTCCCCGGCAACGGCGCCAGAAAAGAGTCTTGATGACCCACAAGTATAGGGGATCTATCGTAGTCCTTTCGATAAGTAAGAGTGTCGAACCCAACGAGGAGCAGAAGGAAATGATAAGCGGTTTTCAGCAAGGTATTCTCTGCAAGTACTGAAATAAGTGGTAACAGATAGTTTTGTGATAGGAATAATTGTAAAAGTAACAAAAGTAAATAAAGTGCAGCAAGGTGGCCCAATCCTTTTGTAGCAAAGGACAAGCCGGACAAACTCTTATATAGGAAAAGCGCTCCCGAGGACACATGGGAATATCGTCAAGCTAGTTTTCATCACGTTCATATGATTCGCGTTCGATACTTTGATAATTTGATATGTGGGTGGACCGGTGCTTGGGTGTTGTTCTTACTTGAACAAGCATCCCACTTATGATTAACCTCTATTGCAAGCATCCGCAACTACAACAAAAGTATTAAGGTAAACCTAACCATAGCATGAAACATATGGATCCAAATCAGCCCCTTACGAAGCAACGCATAAACTAGGGTTTAAGCTTCTGTCACTCTAGCAACCCATCATCTACTTATTACTTCCCAATGCCTTCCTCTAGGCCCAAATAATGGTGAAGTGTTATGTAGTCGACGTTCACATAACACCACTAGAGGCTAGACAACATACATCTTATCAAAATATCAAACGAATACCAAATTCACATGACTACTAATAGCAAGACTTCTCCCTTGTCCTCAGGAAAACGTAACTACTCACAAAGCATATTCATGTTCATAATCAGAGGGGTAATAATATGCATATAGGATCTGAACATATGATCTTGCACCAATTAAACCAACTAGCATCAACTACAAGGAGTAATCAACACTACTAGCAACCTACTAGCACCAATCCTGGACTTTGAGACAAGAATTGGATACAAGAGATGAACTAGGGTTTGGAGATGAGATGGTGCTGGTGAAGATGTTGATGGAGATTGCCCTCTCCCGATGAGAGGAGCGTTGGTGATGACGATGGTGATGATTTCCCCCTCCGAGAGGGAAGTTTCCCCGGCAGAACAGCTCTGCCGGAGATCTAGATTGGATCCGCCAAGGTTCCGCCTCGTGGCAGCGGAGTCTCGTTCCAAAAAGTTCCTCTTTTTTTCTCATAGAAAGACCTCATATAGGAGAAGATGGACGTCGGAGAGCCATCAGGGGGCCCACGAGGTAGGGGGCACGCCCTAGGGGGGGGGCGCCCCCACCCTCGTGAGAAGGGTGTGGGCCCCCTGGCCTTCATCTTTTGCGAGGATTTTTCTTTATTTATTTTAAGACGTTTCGTGGAGTTTCAGGACTTTTGGAGTTGCACAGAATAGGTCTCTAATATTTGCTCCTTTTCTAGCCTAGAATTCCAGCTGCCGGCATTCTCCCTCTTTATGTAAACCTTGTAAAATAAGAGAGAATAGCCATAAGTATTGTGACATAAAGTGAAATAACAGCCCATAATGCAATAAATATCGATATAAAAGCATGATGATATGCATCAGCTCCGAATCATGTCTTGGGTCAAATGTTGGGTTTGCCCGGCTCCCATGTTTTGCTGCCTTACGTTCCGCTATATCGGCTAAGGCGGCACAGGGAGAACTACTGCGATTGTGTCCCGGTTCTTCCGACGAGCACCTCAGTAGAGAAAGCCGAAAACTGACTGTCATGATACGGCGAGAGCTGGTCAGCTGTTCGAGAGGTTGTAAAATCTTTAAGGATTCCTCCCGCATAATGCCATAACCAATGCAGCGTGCGATGGATCGGCTTTTCTTCTGATCAGGTGCTTATAGAGCCCCTCGTGCGGTCTTCCAAACACCAGGGGCTGCGCCTACCTTCCTTTTCTAAAGCTCCTATGGCTAAGTGAGAGTGATAAAGCCCTATAGTCCTGATTGCCTGGTTCGTTGTGCTGAACACCTCCTTCGAAGGACCCAAAACTGGATAAAGAGTGATCAGGTTTATCCCGAACCCCCCCGTACTTTTTACGTGGGGGCAGAAGCTGACGACTGGCCAACTCTCAGGATTAATATATAAAACAGCCGCGTAGGAGGATAAACTCTCATATAACAGGCAATAAATAATAGAAATGACCTTGTTCAACATTACAAAGGACAACATGATTGTATTCATGGAAATATAATGTCCTTGGTGCATTGCTCCGCCTCAAGGTAGGATCCTTTCAGGACACTTTCATAATATAACTCAGGCTTGCGGTGCTCCTTTCCCTCCGGCGGTCCCCCGGTCACCAGCTTTTCAGCATCCATCTTCCCCCAGTGCACCTTTGCGCGGGCGAAGGCCATTCGCGCACCCTCTATACAGACCGACCGCTTGATGACGTCCAGTCGAGGGCAGGCACTTGCAAGCCGCTTCATGAGCCCGAAGTAGCTGCCTGAAATCGGCTTAGCGGGCCATAGCCAGATAATCAAATCCTTCATGGCTAGCTCAGCCGCCTTCTGCAATTCGATCAGCTGTTTCAGTTGATCGGCAAAAGGCACCGGATAATTCGCTGCCAAATACTGTGACCAGAAGAGCTTATCCGCAGTGTTCCTTTCTTCGGCTCGGTAGAATTGTGCGGCATCAGATATGTTGTGTGGCAGCTTCGCAAATACCCTTGGATAAATCCAAACTCAAGATTAGAAACATGATTCTCTCCCCAAATACTTGCCTAACATGGAACAAGCCTTACCCGCTGCGATCTTCCTCACCTCTTGGATCTCCCGCAGGGCACCTTGGGTTTCCCCCTAGGCATCGCATGCGACCTGATGAGCCTTAGCAAGTTCGGATTCTTTCTCCGTTAGACTTTGCTCCAAGGCCTCGCATCTTTTCACGACCTCTTGAAGCTCCTACTCAGCTTCAATAACCCTGTCCTCGTGCTTCTCACGAAGAGCCCGCTCTGTGGCTGCCTTTCTCTCGGCCTCGGCAACAGCCTTCTTAAGAGCCTTGACTTTGGTCATCGCCCCTGGCGCAAATCATAAAACATATTTTAAATTCGTTCGCACTGAACGTGAGCAAGGTTTGTGCATACCTTGTTTATCCTCCAACTGCCTTTTCAACTGGCCCAATCTTCTGTGGCCACTCCAGACTTTGATTTAGTCCAGAGACCTCCGCAGTATGAGAGGCGGCAGTCGCTACAGACGCCTGTTTATAAAAGAGGAGAGGTAAATGTCATCAAGTGAGTCTCCTGCGAACATAGATTTGATCCTCTGTCCGGTTCTTTCTCTCACCGAACAGTGTATCAGGGGCTACCATCTATACTCTGACACTCTTCGAAATCTCATAAAACATACCTCAAAGCCTCTTATAAGGCTAATACAGGCTTCATTCAGTCCATTCTCCGTAGACTGAATCTTCTCAATCACCGCACCCATAAGGGCATGGTGTTCATCGACGACGGAGGCGCTTTTCAGCGCCGCCAATAAAGTATCCGGCAACTCTGGTTGGACAGAGGTTGCCGGTGGAACAGGTACACCCCCTCTAGCCAAGGGAGGCAGCCTGCCTGATTCTGGAACCATATTGGTCTCTGGAATTGCGTCCGGCTGGGGGCCCAATTCAAGATGGCTCCCGCCGACGACGCCCATGGGAGCCTTCTCTCCCATGTGTCCGGCCCCTAAAGTTTGACCTCCTGGCGCTACCTTGGCAATCTTTCCCCCACCCCTCCTTGGCCTGGGTCCTCCTAGGACAAAGCCTCGGTGTCATTCACATGTTTGGCGGAAGGGGCCTTCGGGGGTGTCCCGCTCTCCATAGCATCCGAGCCTAGCAAATCCTCCGACGAGGATTGCTCCGCGCGGGACCTCGCCAGACTGCAAAAAGTATGGCCCAGATTAAAATATTGTGCCATGATGAGTCTGGACGCATAAACGTGTTCGGATTTTATATACTCACGAGTTCACTAGGGGCTGAGCCCTGGGATCCCACTCCGAGCTGCTATTAGAGGCGGTGCACTCCTCTGGAAGAAGATTTTTTCCCTTCTTAGGCGACTCGGCCTCCAACGATGTGGAGGTTGTCCTTTTCTTTCTTCCCCCCGCTGGGGATTCGTCTTCCTCCTCCTCGTCCTCTTCGGATGAAGAACGGGCATTGGAGTCTTCGGATATCGTGTCCGAGGCGCCACGATGATGGAGGCCACCCCTGGTCTTCTTGGCCCCTCTCTCGGCCTTCTTCTTCGGCGCCTTGTAGGGCGCCGGGACCAGCATCTTCGTTAGAAGCGGGCCGGCCAGTTCTTTAGGTAGCGGGGCCGGATAGTAGATCCGCCCCGCCTTCTTCGTCCAGCCCTAGGAGAGTTGTGGAAAAGACATTAAGCATTTCCGTTGGGTTAGGCGAATAAAACTTATAATGGCTTACCGAACTTGCGGGGCGGGACAGGTGGTACCCACGGTCCTCGGCTAAGTCCGGCCATGATTTGCCGGACTTAAAAAGCACCTTCCAGATATCTTTGTGTGAGGAGCCAAAGAGCTCTCGCAGGGTCTGGTGCTTGGCCAGGTCGAATTCCCATAAATTGCAAGCCCGGTGTTGACAAGGAAGGATCTGGCGAACTAACATCACCTAGACTACATTGACAAGTTTGATATCATTGTCTTCCATATTCTTGACACGCATCTAGAGCGCCGACAGCTCGTCGGACGAAGACCAATCCATGCCCTTCTTGGGCCAGGACGTAAGCCGCAGGGGGCTCCGGATCGGAATTCAGGAGCGGCGGCCCATTTCGGGACGCGCGGCTCAGTGATGTAAAACCACTGCTGCTGCCACCCTTTGACGGGATCATTGAAAGTACCTGTTGGCCATGTGACGTTGGGAATCTTGCTCACCATGGCGCCTCCGCACTCGGCGTGCTCACCGCCCACTACCTTGGGCTTCACATTAAAGATCCTCAGCCATAAGCCGAAGTGTGGCGAGATGCGGAGAAAGGCCTCGCACACGACGATGAACGTCGAGATGTTGAGGAAGGAATTGGGGGATAGATCATGAAAATCGATCCCATAGTAATACATGATGCCGTGAACAAATGGGTGGAGGGGAAACCCCAGCCCGCGGACAAAATGAGGTGGGAAAACAACCCTCTCGTGGGGTTCCGGAGTAGGGACGATATGTCCTGTCGTCGGGAAACGGTGGCTGATTTTCCGGGCCAGGTACCCGGCCTCCCGAAGCTTTTTGATATCCTTCTCCCAGACGGTAGAGGCCATCCATTTGCCTCCTGCTCCAGATCCAGACATTTTCGGAAGGCCTTTGTGGCCGGAGAGGATGAACGTTTGGGCGTTGGGGCTCGAGCGGAGGGGAATGGATAAAGAAGAAGAAGAAGAAGAAGGCGTGGGTGACAAAGGGGAGTCCTTATCTCCTTATAAAGGAGGTAGGGATCCAGCGCCTCCCCACTTGCCGGGTAAACTCGCTTATTCCCCAAGCGTCGCGCTAAAGACACGGTTGTATTACCCATACCCGTATTGATGAGAATCCCGAGATAGGGGGGCACGATCTCTACTTCGATAAGACATGCCCATAAAACCGCCTCGTGACATGCGCAATAGCTGGTTAGGGAGAACGGTTCAAATAAAGACTGGATCATGGTGTGGGATCACGTTAGGAAAAGTTGTCAGCGGATTAGATTTGTGGAATATTGTACTCTCTACGGTGGTATGCGGGATTTTTTTTGCGGAGTCGGACACGATCCTTGTGTTCAAAATCTTCTATGGAGTATTTGGAGAAGGAACCCGCCTTGCAATGCCGAAGACAATCTGCGCGCCGGACTCATCGTCATTGAAACCTGGTTCAGGGGCTACTGAGGGAGTCCTGGATTAAGGGGTCCTCGGACAGCCGGACTATATACTTTGGCCGGACTGTTGGACTATGAAGATACAAGATTGAAGGCATCATCCCGTGTCCTGGTGGGACTCTCTTTTGCGTGGAAGGCAAGCTTGGCGATTCGGATAAGTAGATCTCCTTCTCTGTAACCGACTCTATGTAACCCTAGGCCCCTCTGGTGTCTATATAAACCGGATGGTTTAGTCCGTAGGACAACAACAATCATAATCATAGCCTAGCTTCTAGGGTTTAGCCTCTACGATCTCGTGGTAGATCAACTCTTGTAATACTCATATCATCAAGATCAATCAAGCAGGAAGTAGGGTATTACCTCCATCGAGAGGGCCCGAACCTGGGTAAACATTGTGTCCCCCGCCTCCTGTTACCATCAGCCTTAGACGCACAGTTCAGGACCCCCTACCCGAGATCCGCCGGTTTTAACACCGACACCCGTTACAAATTACCTTATCACAAAACTATCTGTCACCAATACTTTCAGTGCTTATAGAGAGTTCCTTACTGAAAACTGCTTATCATTTCCTTCTGCTCCTCATTGGGTTCGACACTCTTACTTATCGAAAGGACTACGATAGATCCCCTATACTTGTGGGTCATCATTGGCCGGGTCGTGCCCGTGCTCGCTGCGGCGAGCTCCGATGTCGGCGAGCTCCAGGGCGGAGTTAAGTAGGTCGAGACGGCGATGGTGGCTCAGTTTGGCAAGGTGCGGCAGCCGGGGAAGTGAGCACGTGATGGACAGAGCGCTTCGCGGCGTCCAGAGCGCGTCGACTAGCATGTTGGCATCATGCACACGCGTGGTCACTGCGTGAACTCTGGCATAGAGCCATGGCTTGCCATAAATTCATCTCTGGCGTGTAGTCCTTAGTGGTTTGGGTTGTTCCAATGCTTTGAGTCGAGCCCAGGTGATGTAAGTTAGAGTTTTACTCCCTGGTAAGTTTCTGGGCAGCAACTTTGGGAGTTAACTGTGGTCAAACCAGTAAGAGTTTAGGGAGTCGGTACCTTCGTGCATATCAATCAAAGTATCCCAAATTTCCTTTGCATTCTCAAGACGGCTGATTTTGTTGAATTCTTCGGGGCACAATCCGTTGAAGAGAATATCACAAGCTTGAGCATTGTATTGCAACATCTTCAACTCTCGCGGTAGCTTCACGGTTCGGTTCTCTCCCATCAAAGAAGTTCACCTTGCAAACCAACACACATAGCCCAAACGGCGGGGTTATGTCCAAGAATATGCATTTTTCTTATGCTTCCAACTAGCAAAATTGTACCATCAAAGTAAGGACCTCTACGTGGTAATTTCCCTCGCTAGACGCCATACTCTCCTAGGTTGTGAAACCAAGGCTATGACCACCAAAGCTATGGAATCAAGAAAATGGAGACCAAAGCTCTGATACCACTTGTAGGATCGAAAGTATGTCTAGAGGGGGGTGATTAGACTACTTGACCAAATAAAAACTTAACCTTTTCCCAATTTTAGTTCTTGGCAGATTTTAGCTAATTTAGGACAAGTCAAGCAATCATCACATAATTCAAGCAAGCATGCAAAGAGTATATAGGCAGCGGAAAGTAAAGCATGCAACTTGCAAGAATGTAAAGGGAAGGGTTTGGAGAATTCAAACGCAATTGGAGACACGGATGTTTTTCCCGTGGTTCGGATAGGTGGTGCTATCCTACATCCACGTTGATGGAGACTTCAACCCACGAAGGGTAACGGTTGCGCGAGTCCACACAGGGCTCCACCCAAGGGTAACGGTTGCGCGAGTCCACACAGGGCTCCACCCACGAAGGGTCCACGAAGAAGCAACCACCCACAAAGGGTCCACGAAGAAGGAAACCTTGTCTATCCCACCATGGCCAACGCCCACAAGGACTTGCCTCACTAGCGGTAGATCTTCATGAAGTAGGCGATCTCCTTGCCCTTACAAACTCCTTGGTTCAACTCCACAATCTTGTCGGAGGCTCCCAAGTGACACCTAGCCAATCTAGGAGACACCACTCTCCAAGAAGTAACAAATGGTGTGTAGGTAATGAACTCCTTGCTCTTGTGCTTCAAATGATAGTCTCCCCAACACTCAACTCTCTCTCATAGGATTTGGATTTGGTGGAAAGAAGGTTTGAGTGGAAAGCAACTTGGGAAGGCTAGAGATCAAGATTCATATGGTAGGAATGGAATGTCTTGGTTCTGCAACACTATTGGAAGAGGTAATGCGTAGTGTGTCCTCAAAAAACTGACTCAGCCTCAGAGAGATCACAATTAAAATTAATAGGTATAGACTTGTGTAGTAAGAACATATGACCTTTTGCTCTGTACTCGTATGTGATAGAAATACATTGTTGCTCTTCTCATATAGCAAAAATACGTGCACAATAATTCTAAAGAGTGGTTGACCGCGCTAGGGTGATAAAATCTAAGTTTTCTGTGTAGCAACACAACAATGAGAGTCCATCCGTCGACGACAAGGTATTGTCCTTCGCTGAATCTGTTAGGTGAGGGACGATTTTTCTATAGACTTATGGTCGAAATTATCGTTCATCTCGGACCGAAATTATGTCCTTAATAGCTTAGTGTACTGAGTAAGAGACCTCTTATTACGTGAGCAGGAAAAAGATGCCTTTGTGCGGGGTGTAATGCACATATCGGGTGCGTACGATTGAGGGTTGCCAACGCGGGATACTCTAAGAAAATTCAATAATCGAGTCACAAATAAACATAATCAAGTGTCATAAGGAATATGAAGGATTCATATATATAAACCCAAGCTGTCACAGGTTTATAACTCCTAAGGTCCCGGAGGCATTGTTCGGATACAGTCTCAACCTCATATTAAATATATATACTCTTCCATTGCACCCTCTACAAACGGGACACCCTTGGAGGATAGTCAGTGATACAAAATAGCGCTCCGCTGCGGTCCTACCTGTACCGCCGTCAAACCGTGCCACTACGCCTTCATCCTCCCCCCAGTGTCAATGTTAGACCACGGAGCAAATCCCGCACAGCCTTATGACTGTCGATCGCTTTGCGACAACTCCGACAAGGCCTTGCCGAGTCGGCTTGGACAAGCCGAAGAGTCGTCGGATACACGAGTGGCGGACTGATCCTATAGCTGACTTGTGATGTCTCTAATATCAAATAATATTCTGACATCATATGGCAGCTGCTGACAGCTTTGCATTGCTCTCTTAGCAGCGTTGCCACTCGACGCCAAGTACTCGACCAGAAGAGCTTCTCCGTTGTGTTCCCCTTCTTGGCCCGAAAATAGGGTGGCTGTTCGAGAGGCAGCACTCCTAAGCCGTGCTTAGGAGCGACGTCTTATGGAAACCGATCTAGCAATAGCACTATCTTCGGACTGCCCAAATTATAGCATCTACTCGAAAAGAATAAGAAAAGTATCAACTTAGGCGGAACCACAGCTACTTCTATGTCATTCGGTTGCTTGGATCTCCTCGCGAGCCGCCCGAGTAATGCTCACATGTTCCATGGTGCCATCCATTTCGCTCTTCTGGAGAGTAGGCCGATATCGGATGTCGCGACTGTCTCGTGTCTGCGTGTATGAGCGGCCTTTAACTTTTCCCCCGAATGACTCGCACATTGTTGACAGCATCCTGGTTAGCGCTTGACCTCCACCTCGGTCAGACCTTACCTCAGTGACTGGTGTGCGGGTTGGCCCTGTCGGCCTTTTAAATCCGCAACCAACTTTGTCTGGACCGCTTTGCTCCCCTACACACTCCTCCTTGGCTTCGGTAAGGGCACTATTTTGATGGTCTTGACCTCATAGGTAGCGCTGCCTACAATCATATACATCAGATAGACACATTGAGATACGCCTAGCACTTTGAGTTTGCACACTACATATGCTCCAGACGTTCGTAGTTGGTCCCGGTTCTACAGCTATACTTGGGCGTGATACGTCTCCAACGTATCTATAATTTTTGATTGCTCCATGCTATATTATCTACTGTTTTGGACTATATTGGGCTTTATTTTCCACTTTTATATTATTTTTGGGACTAACCTATTAACCGGAGGCCCAGCCCAGAATTGCTGTTTTTTGCCTATTTCAGTGTTTCGAAGAAACGGAATAAAATCTTTCGGGAACGTGATTTTCTCACCGAACGTGATCCAGGAGACTTGGACCCTGCTCCAAGGAACAAAAGAGGCGGTCACGAGGGTGGGGGCTAGGGCGCGCCCCCTGCCTCGTGGGCCCCTCGTTGCTCCTCCGGCGTACTTCTTCCTCCTATATATACACACGTACCCCCAAACGATCAGAACAGGAGCCAAAAACCTAATTCCACCGCCGCAACTTTCTGTATCCACGAGATCCCATCTTGGGGCCTGTTCCGGAGCTCCGCCGAAGAGGGCCGTCATCACGGAGGGCTTCTACATCATCATAGCCTCCGATGAAGTGTGAGTAGTTTACCTCAGACCTTCGGGTCCATAGTTAGTAGCTAGATGGCTTCTTCTCTCTTTTTATCTCAATACAAAGTTCTCCCCCTCTCGTGGAGATCTATTCGATGTAATCTTCTTTTTGCGGTGTGTTTGTTGAGACCGATGAATTGTGGGTTTATGATCAAGTCTATCTATGAATAATATTTGAATCTTCTCTGAATTCTTTTATGTATGATTGGTTATCTTTGCAAGTCTCTTCGAATTATCCGTTTGGTTTGGCCAACTAGATTGGTAGTTCTTGCCATGGGAGAAGTGCTTAGCTTTGGGTTCGATCTTGCGGTGTCCTTACCCAGTGACAGAAGGGGCAGCAAGGCACGTATTGTATCGTTGCCATCGAGGATAACAAGATGGGGTTTATTTCATATTGCATGAATTTATCTCTCTACATCATGTCATTTTTGCTTAAGGCGTTACTCTGTTTTTAACTTAATACTCTAGATGCATGCTGGATAGCGGTCGATGAGTGGAGTAATAGTAGTAGATGCAGAATCGTTTCGATCTACTTGTCACGGACGTGATGCCTATATACATGATCATGCCTAGATATTCTCATAATTTAATGTTCAGATCATATCAAGTTCTAGCTCGAACAGTAATTTGAGTAGCTTTCTACGAGGCGTTTTGGCAGTATTTTGCTTCACCCACCGTAGAATACTAGCATTATCTCTATTCGGAAGAAGCCACTAGGTTTGCTAACACCTTAAAAGATATAGCGCCCCCGGGTCATTTTTCATCAATCAAAGTTCTCTCACATCGACCTTTGTGATATTTGTTTCTTGCTCATTATATACTCTTGCCTTATACCTTTTTACTTTGTCATCTTATATGCATCACAATCACCTCCTCAACTCATTCCCTATATCGCAATATTCTCTCAATCTGGCTATATTCCTAAGTGACGCCGAGTGACTCAAGGGTGGTGGCATACCTTGGACAACCCTAATTGGGCTCGCGCTCTCTTTAAAGTACTCGTTATAGATATGCTCATTATTATGGATCGTGAGTCTTTCGTTGAGCTTTGAGCCAATCCTTCATGACGTTGTGATTCTCTCTGTGCAGTACGAGGGCGACTGTTAGCTCAGTGCAGGTGCATTTCTGTACGTCGCGCTTTTTCCTCCTCTCCTCGTGTCCACGTTTCGACATCCATGCCTATTTGGCCAAATCTATGATGAGAGAGACTATTTCCCTCAGTCCAAGGTATCAATCCAGTAGGACCCACCTCAAGTACCCTGCACAAAAACAATAGCTACTCGCAACCAACGCGATTAGGGGTTGTCAAGCCCTTCACGGTCACTTACGAGAGTGAGATCTGATAGATATAGAATATTTTTGGTATTTTTGATATAAAGATGCAAAGTAAAAAGTAAAGGCAAAGTAAATAGCAAAACAATATAAAGTGATGGAGATTGATATGATGAGAATAGACCCGGGGGCCATAGGTTTCACTAGTGGCTTCTCTCAAGAGCATAGTATTCTACGGTGGGTGAACAAATTACTGTTGAGCAATTGATAGAATTGTGCATAATTATGAGAATATCTAGGCATGATCATGTATATAGGCATCACGTCCGTGACAAGTAGATCCGAAACGATTCTGCATCTACTACTATTACTCCACTCATCGACCGCTATCCAGCATGCATCTAGAGTATTAAGTTAAAACAGAGTAGAGATTTAAGATGAATGACAGTAGGTGTAACACTTAAGGTCCGCAATGTATACCATTGTATTGTCAAGACATACATCTATTGCGAATATGCGATATAAAGCCCCATTTGTTATCCTCGAGTTGCAACGATACAATACTGGTGCCCTTGCTGCCCCTTCTGTCATCGGATTGAAGACAACTCAGTCGTAACCCAGAGTTAAGACTTCTCCCGAGTGGCAATATATACTAACCAATATATATTGGCATGACAAATAACACTGACGGTGGATAAATTCCGAAGAGACTTTGGCTCAATAGAGGATAAACCAAATTACAATCTATAGAAAGGAAGTTGCATGCGAGAGATTCTCTCAAATTGCGAAATATCAATTCATATGATACTTAGACTTGCACTCAGTGACCCTTCATATTTATTCATTTTTGCTCTACGGTGCTGAACAACACACCATGGGCAAACGAAGGTGTTGAATGTTACATCGAGAGTATATCTACCACTCTCGAGAAAGTGGGGAGAGAAGAAAGCTTATGCATCGCTATTGATTGATTCTCGCACGAGAGGAAGAAGAAGGCCCATCTAGGCTACATAAACTATTTGGACCCGTCGGGTAGTGATAATCTTCTAACTTATACTCACATCTTTCCATGTGGAGACGCATATGCAATGGTGTTTGATCTCCGACAAAGGAGACACTTCTGTAAGGTTTGAATCAGACGCCATATGCCCTTGAGAGACCATACGCCGGTGAATATCGAGGAGCTCTCGCGCCGACTCGAGCCCAAGATCTCAGTGGATACATAAAGTTGCGGTCACAGCAGCCGTGAATGAATTAGGTTGTTTTGGCTCCTGTTTCGATTGCTTTGGGGGTCGTTGTGTATACTTTATAGGAAAAGAAGTTACGACGGTGAGGAGTTAGTGTACGTTCAGGACGCAGCGCGGCCACGATGGCAGGTCGGCGCGCCCTGTGAGCGATTGTGGGCTGCCCACCCACCTCTATAGAGATTGGTTTGTACCGTGGCTTCTTTGTGATTCCAGATTATGGCATTCAGGAGCCAGCCAGGTCTCTAAGTGTCTCCTTTGGATCACACCTTGTTCGGTGAGAAATCACGGTTTCGAGTGATTTTATCCGCTTTTTTCGAAACACTGAAATAGCAAAAAACAAAATCTTCGTGCTAAGTGGGCGTCCGAGTTAATAGGTTACTATGCGAGCCCAGAAAAATAGATATAAATAGATTGCATGTGTTGGGAGAAATTTATAGAATATGTTTCCAAAAATCAGTAGATAAATATAGGCATGGGAGCAATCAAAATATAGATACGTTGAGACGTTGTAATCAGAGGCCCAAGGACCGCTGCTGTGGTAGAGACCAATAGATGACGCTCATCATGAATTGGATTATTGAAACTTCAAGTTTGGATAATTGTGCTTTTATGTATTAATTGGATATTTGTTAGGCGCTCGAACGCTGCTCCGCTTACTCAGAGCCTAACACACACCCTTCTACTCAGGTTGCTCGATTTACTCTAATAAGACCAGGACGTATTTGAGGTCGAGCAGAGCAAGCTTTGAAAGTGTGATGCTAGTTATAAATTGTGGTGTTCCCAGACTCTGATCGGTGTTATGCTGGATGTTTTAGATAGGTACAGGGCTCACCGCCACAGTATGAGGAGAGGGTGACCGAGGTGGAGCAAAGCGCTCCAGGATGCTGTCCAAAAGTTGAGTGTCATTCGGGGAAAGTAATTAGCCCAAGCGGTGGTACCGGAACTCACCAAGGCTCAGGCCTGGGAGGCAAAGAGGCGAGGATCCGGTCTGGGTGCCGGACTCGCGAGGGATCAAGTCTCAAGTACCTGAACAGATAGCGCTGAAGCCCTTTTCTTTTTATAGAGTATACTCTGCAGTCGAGAATATGCTTTGCTTAAATCGGCATTAGAAGTTGCTCTCGGACGCCTTTGAATCTCTCCGAGGCCGTGCTGCCGAACAGTCCACCCAAAGTATTTCTCGGGTGCTCCTCGAACATATAGAGGAACAAAAACGGTGTACTGTATGTCGAAGCTCTTCTTGGTCGGTGAAAAATTGAGTGGGCCTAGTCTTCTGAATTATTCTAGTAACTTTCTTGAGTGGTGTCCGTGGAAGTTGAGCCAATACGACACTAGAAGCACTTAATATCATACCAGGTAGTAGCTCTATTCGTACGGATTGCCTAGTCTGTAAGGCAACAGACTGACATAATGATGTTTCACTCTCTAGCTTCATTGCCATTGTTAAGGCCATCAACTCTCCATTACGTTATGTTCTCTGTGTGACGTAAATGGACTGGTTTCTCGTAACACAGGTCCTGTTACACAGCGAGCAGACATATATTAACTATTCTATCTGGTCAGCGTAGGTAATTCATGCGACATAAGCGCGACTCTCAATTGTGTCTCCAAGAGGCCATAAAGTTAATGTCAAGCCAGGCCCTCTATGGCGATCTTCGAGTAGCTCTAACACGAGCCTCTGCTATCCAATTCATATCCTAGCGAACGGTCAGACATTTCAAGCATCTAAGAAAAAGTGTGTGTATTAGACGGAATCGGAGCGCTTTGCTCTCGGAGGTTCAACAGTGATAGCAACTGTGGTGCGCGATCAAGAGACTAGTCTAGTCGCCCGCCGTAATACTTATGGAAGGCTGTTTCTTCCGTGTGCGCGGGTATCTCCAGCGCGCTACACGACACAAGGCAGACAGCTACCTAGCTCCGTGCGACTGCAGTGAGAGGAGCCTGGCTATTTTATGAATATGTATCGGTAGCTGGATGCCCGGTTGATTGCTCTCAAGCGCAAGTCAAAACATGCCTATAGGAAAATATCCAGCTCTTCGAGCCTTCGAAGAGTGATAATACAGATACCTCCTAGTGCGATCGGACCTTGGGGCCGTGCTCCTCTCAAGGACCAACTTCTCATAGCTTTCAATCTTGGCTTTATCAACTTTCAATTCCCGTGGGTGTGGACCCAGCTTGAGGTATTTTTAACCCATACGCTCCCTCTACGTATTCCTAATGAGAGAATATCTGGTTCTGCTGCTATTTGAGAAAGGTGGGTGGCAGGTTCTCTCATGTTGAACACAATTCCAATGTGTCCAAGTGCGAGCTGTGGGACTAAAAACTTGGGTACGAGTCACCTCAATAGACTTATCAAGACATGGTTAAGATGTTCACTCTCTCCAATGATCACGCTATCTCCTCTCTAATATTGGTTTTTCTATTAATACTCCAAATAAGTATATCTACGTCATATATATATATAAGTTAAAATGTGCCACGAAATCATTCCTCTCTCAATGATACGCCTACCTACTCAAAAAACTTACACATTTCATTTAAAACCTCTCATGAAAGTACATAGAACGAGATGTGACGGATCGCAACTAATGCTAGCAAACTCATAAGCACTCTCTCCTTTTATGTGCACGTAACATAAAAATCTCTGATGATGTATAAGAGTGTGCTATTACTTCTGCTACTCTCTCTGGATCTTTTACTAGAACACCGTAGCGTGAAAAACCTGGTGGTTGTTTTGTGTGTAGATTCCTAGTAAACTAGATCACTAAGTAATCGTCGGAAAGTGTGTGTGAAGCTTGCAATACGTTGTTCTCTTTTCCCAATAAAATGTGTTATAGTAAGTGTAGCATGATGTTGTGAAGAGATACAGCTCCTACAAATGAATTGGTCCATTTAGCTGTCCTTCTTCTTTTGGAATTCGAGCATCATCTTGTAGTGTGGAGCGGAAAAGTGCTCTTGTCGAGCGATATCTATTGGGACGGTATGATATGTGAACCGCTTGTCGGACTGCTTACTAGAAAAATCATTATTACTGTTGTCTTGGGGAGATGGTCATACAACATTTAGTATGAGTTTCAGCATACAAAGGCTACATGTATCGGTATGTGTATGAGCATTGCATCTCTTCTTCGAAGAGTCGTGGGTATGGCATTCAATTTTGCCTCATCTCATATGACTTGCCGTCAGTGATCGCTCTTGCAGAACCTGTTAACATGCTCTTCGTTACGCTCCTCTCAAGATATCGTGGCTCCTCTACAAATTTTGCTTTATCAGTCTGTGGTGGTCCCTGTGAGACAAGATTAACTCCCAAAGTTGTCATGTTCATCACCTTCAAGTCTTGTTTCTCAGGAAGAGTGCAAACTTGTGTTAGAGATATACCTTCTTTAGTTAGGCTTACAATACAACGTCTTGAGTGTCTACTTCTTCTCCAAGCTCACTATACTCGCTTCACCTGGTAGCACATCTGGGCCAGAAAACCTCTGTACATCCGGATGTGTACTCTACGGAAGAAATGACCTTTGAAATCTGGCAGCAGCTGGGCTTCCATTTCTTTTGCCCGTATTGCGCACTCACATTGTCTCGTTGCCGGCCCCCATTGTAGATCTCACCTCCTGCGTAATTGCTCTCTCCCGCAAAGGACTTTACTCGTCATCAATCCTACTTTCCCTCAATTTCCTCATCTTCAATACACAACTATATTTCGACTGTCTCAGCCCTCACTATTGGCGTCACAAGAGAGAACTCTCTCTTAGGTTCGTGAATCAACAGAGAAGCTCATCTATGCTACTCATCTCCCTGACTATTCTCGTGACCGCGCACTGTGACTCCTATGGTCTCACCACTAGAGCTCTCTTGTTCCACTCAACTTGTCGTGAGTCATACGTATATTGCCTCACTGCTGTCGTCTGCGCGCACTCTTGCCAATAACTGTAAGCGCCCAATCATGCATCAGCTGTCAGAGTCCAGACACTGAGCTGCTTTAGATACACGTCTCCTGGAGTAGCTCAAGCGCCGACTATCGTGACGACTCGCCGCACGCAGACGCGACACGGTTGCACGACTCCGGCGCCAATGATAGGCCCACAATCTATAGTCGAGACTCCTATCGGATTAGTCCGTTTTCGGATTAGAAGTAAGAGAATTTCGGAAGCTCAATGAGAGCAGCAGGTAAAATTATACTAGCAGATCTCCGCATGATAGTCAGGGATGACTCTGTATAGAGTCACATTGACTAGCTCATTTAGATGTGTGACTTTTAACGTGTACAACATGATATTGTCTCATGCTCAGTTATAGCTTCGGAATATATTAGCTTTTGTCAACCGCGTTGTCTCAGCGGTGTAAGTTAATTTCTACATAGAGCACGCCTCAACAGGGTTCTCGATTGATGTACTCTCTCGGAATGTGCTTGTATCGGGTCGTATATGAGCTGACAATGAGAGCTGTGAATAGCTATAGTATGTGATCTCTATTTAGTTAAGTAGCCGCATATATACTTACGTCGTGTACTTGAGCGAGGGACACATTCTCTGCTCTTCGTTTTTATACTTACAGGTTGCGGAGTCTCCGCGTCTCTCATATGGATCCTACACTTTGGAGTGTCATTTCAGTCTAACTCAATATTCACTTTCATTAGCTTATTGAACGTCTTGGATCTGTCACTCAATAGACCCACTGGTAATCTCCTCTATACTTATCGATGAGTGATCTGATACGTCTTAAACTCCAACACGGAAATGTCACGTCTGGTTGACGAGGACCGTGATTACTAGATTAGGAGAAAGCTAGGCCTCTTTTGGGCACTATTATAATTGGCTTAGTTTCTTCTCGTCGGAACTCTAACTTCATTCATCTAGGTGTAATATGAGACCATACATCAAGGACCTTTAAGTGTCGTCTTACGCGTAGATTAGTCGGTGCGTTTGACAGTGCAGGTACTATATAGTGACGATCTATAGACACTCTACGCGCTAATCTGACTCCGAGCTTTGTCTATTCTAATACGCGCATAATAACGATATCGAGTTGGCAAGTCACGATTATATCTTTTCCTCTAGCGGAGAGACGTGGATTATGCTATCCATCTTAGTTGGGTGCTCTGTTATTCTCTCCGGATTGTCGGTTCCAAAGCAGCTCGCGCTCACCGCAATTCGGCCTACTATGATAGTCTTCGGTATGTTTCTATCTCTAGGTCTACTCGTAATCGCATGTGCCACTGCTACCACTTTAGGTAAGTCGCTCCCTTGATAACATTCTCTTTTCTCTCGCGTAAATTGCCTCTCGCGTGCTACGGTCGGAGCTCCTCCTGCTGTCGTTACGATATCGAATTTGTCGAGCTCTCTGCCTACTTCTCGGCTCTCTGCGTGCTCTTTGGCTGCCATGATACCTTTCCCTATCCTTGTGATAATCGATTTTGTGTATGCTCATATCCCAGTAATTCACCATCGGTGTTCCGGCTACAGTCGTCAGCACAGAAATTCACTCACGTGTGGAGAGTTGTCGTCCGGCCGACTCGTCCTATCCCACAGAGTAGTCCTACATGATGGTTCAGCATTATGCTTCTATCTCTGCGCTCTTGCTCTGACGAACACCTAGTATAATATCCGCATAAGCAGATATATTCGTGATCGATCATATATGAGTTCCTCAGAGTCTTATTTGGAACCTCTGGCTCGGCCTTAACCAGCTAATGCGGCATGTCACGAGGCGGTTTTATGGCGGCTCCTCGTTACTTATCGATCATTTGCTTTATAGCATGGATACTGTAGCCCTCTATATCGATCGAACTGTGGATTTCGTACGTGACGTTGCTCATACGTGGTATGTGGTGATACTCACTACACTCCAGTTGCGCTCATCTTTCGTATGCCGTCCAATATGAGCAGTGGGTGCGGTAGGAGTATACTGGCTCGAGTCTTTGTTACCACGTGCAGATGTGTAGTGTGGTGGGAGGCGCAGTTAGCTCCTCGCCCTAAGCCCGCTTTATTAAAGGATAGATTATAACGCGCGAAGCACTCCCACCTTTTTGGTCCCACATCTCTGTTCTTGCTCTTTTTCTGATTTCCTCATGTACTCACGTGTCTAAATCAGACTGCTCAGAGCAACAATCCTCTCTCTCAGACATCCCACACTCCCGTTGCGCCCAACTATCGTATATCGCTATTTCTCCCTTATATCCATCCACACATAATAGTGGCCGCTGTCCTCATGTATTATGGGTGGTGCCGTGAGGGTGCTCAATGAGTGTGACAGACACAGGAGTGTGCACAATCAAGGTTTATATGGCCCCATCTCCATACACGATCTATGAGTAGTGCGATAATTAGATTCATATGCATACGTTGACTCTAGATGAATACGTTATACTCTGCGCTCCACGTCTCTTGTAACATAACCTTGTGCTCTAGCCCTCGGCATACAAGGCTCTCGATATTTCGCTCCAGTACAGCGCAGTAAGCTCAGAATCCGTGTACGCGCCTTACCACTATCTGTGGCAAATCGCACTCACGTCGATATCAACGCGTCCAGGCATGCCGTTTTGTACTCTCTGCTCACACGTTATGAGTTTTTGAATCACATCCAACTCTCGGCGTGTCCGCTGGGCGTGCGCCGTCACCCAGGTATTCTCGTTTCTGACCATTAGTGCAATCTACATCGAGTTGTCCCATACATATTCTCATCTTTGATCATATCTGCTTCTCGGACGAGTTTCTAATTTGTTTCAAATTCCTGCCTCCAGTGACACATTTAATCCTCCTTTGAAGAGCATATTCTCACAGTGCTTCATGTAAGCACACCTATTGCGTATCTCTGACAAACGTCTTAGAAGACGTGCAATGCCTGTCGCAGGTGGCGTTCAGGACTGTTGTCGTCCTCGTGTTTGGCCTTCTTCTCGCCCAGTCATCCCTCACTCACACTTCAGATTTCATCACTGTGCGTGTAGGACTTTAAATGAGAGTGCGAAGCACCAAGACACACCGGACGTAATGTAGGCAGCCCAGTGAGAGCACGCGGGGTGTATGATCCAGACCATGAGTGACACTTATTCGAGCGCCATGGTGAGCAAGTGTATCTTTCCCCAACTACAGAGCACTAAGGCTCTCCAAACATAGCCATATCAAAGTACGTATTCCTACATTAGCTCGGTCAGATAAATTATGTGCCTCTCCGCATAAGACGCACCATCTCCTCACTGGTATGGCTGTGTGTGAAACTTCCCAAAGCGTCTATGATCCACCTAGAGCGTATGAGAAGTTCAAGCAAATTGGAGGTAGACAGCTGCGTTAATAGCTCCCTTATCACCTGATAGAAGAGCCCTCTTGTGAGCTGCGGTACCCGGACTGGGGCCGAGATACAGCTCTCTACTATTGGATTCCCGATTCCGCGAGGGGGAGAGGGATGCGCCACTCCTAGGCACCTAGGCTGTAGCCGTCGATGAGACTCACAGATAGATATAGACCTTATCGGCTCTATGGTTAGTTCTCTCGTGTCCCGAGCGAAGTTTTTAGGAGTAATTTTTATAGTCAGACTGTATCAGAGAGCGCCTCTAGAATTATGAGCGATTGTCTCGCAAAGCTACTATCTAATCTCAGCAAATGTGCAAAAGTGAGAGGTAAGTACTAATACTTGCTCACACGACACAGCTTTGATACGCTGAGTGCAATTTGGCGTATAGGTGAGTCGTTATCAGCTTCTTATCTCAGGTTGGGCGAGACATGTGGCGACAGGCCAATGGTGGCTTCATTGCGTATTGGTATGAGTAATATGTGCGAGCGAACTAGGCGCATACGAGCTCACCACAGCCTCGTGATCGTGGGCTACGTTAGTCCGCTGGATCTCCTCAGAACTCTTATCCGTCGTGTCTGTTGGTCGGAGGGTTACGTTCTATCGTCTGCTACTAGTGTACCGCGTTCTTTTTTTCGTATGGTGACTTGTCAGCCCGCAACTCCTAGGCGGAGTCGGGCCTTCTGTGTCTGGGCGTGTGCGAGGACACGTGTGCCAACGAAGGGGCTGTGGTACAATGTCCAGCAAATCACTCACCGTCCACCTGTCTCGCCGCAGTTCGGTAAAGCCATTATAAGTTTTATTCGCATAACCCAAGGGAAACGCTTAATGTGTTTTCCACAACTCTCCTAGGGCTGGACAAGAGAAGGCGGGGCAGATCTACTGTCCGGCCCCGACTACCTGAAGAACCGGCCGGCCCGCTTCTAACGAAGATGCTGGTCCCGGCGCCCTACAAGGCGCCGAAGAAGAAGGCCGAGAGAGGGGCCAAGAAGACCAGGGCGGGCCTCCATCATCGTGGCGCCTCGGACACGATATCCGAAGACTCCAATGCCCGTTCTTCCCCGAAGAGGACAGAGGAGGAGGAAAGACAAATCCCCAGCGAGGGGGAGAGAAAGAAAAGGACAGCCTCCACATCGTTGGAGGCCGAGTCGCCTAAGAAGGGAAAAACTCCTCTTCCAGAGGAGTGCCACCAGCCTCTATAGCAGGCTTACCCACCACTCTGGGCCAAAACTCGGGCCACATGAGAGTCACCTCTCACCGGGCTCCTCACTAGCCCCTATTGAACTCGGTGTAGTATGATAATACTTTCACCGGAAAGCAAGCGTTAATGTCGTCAATCTCACCTCATTTGGCGCTTATAACAAAGCTATTCTCCTTTGCTGTTTCAAGGCCCCAATCACTAATTTCTTTTGGCTCGGAAGGGCTCCCATCTGGCGAAGTGACACCTAGCCAATCTGGATCGGAGACCCACTCTGCGCGGAGATAAATCCCTCAGTCGATGGTGTAGAGTTTGCTAGTCGGATGCTATGGAGAGCGGGTTAGGGACAATCGACACCCGTACAGCGTTGCCTTCTCTCCTGCTCAATTCACAATATGGATTGAGTCAATCACACCGACCCGAGATATCACTTCAGAGCTCCTTCTCAGTAGAGACCCTGTGCCGAATTGAGGGTGGGTGGAGGAAAGAATTGGCAAGATTGAGTGGAAAGGGCATTTTGGGAGTTTAGAAGCGTCCAGATTCTGAGTGTGTCTAAACTTGTTAGGAGGAGATGGAATCCTGGTTATGGGATGCTACAAGGCTACAACCTATGAGTAGGCTTCTCTCAGGTCAGAATGCTGTCATGAGTTGAATGCGTGCGTGGGTGAGCCATCTTGAATTCGGCTCGCTCCTGCTGATGCTCTCATCACTCGCGAGACGCACATAGTGTAGCAGAGAGGTGGAGCACATGGATGGGTTCCAGAGTTCAGGCAGGCTGTGGACCTCCCTCTCAGTGCATAAGAGGGCCGGGTGCCACACAAAATCTCATGACTTACACACAGTTTTCCAATTGTATCCCTTGCGTGGTTGGTGTCCCGGAGCACCAGCATATACTGTCCAACGAATCAGATCCTAATTACCCTGCGAGTTTGTCGGTGTATACTCGTAAGGCGGCAGACTAGAAATGCAGACCCTACCGTGGAGCGCTGTAGAGACTTTGATGTGGGCAGAGCGTCGTGAACACCATGCCCTTATGGGTGCGGTGATTGAGAAGATTCAGTCTGCGGAGAGTGGACTGAATGAAGCCTGTATTTAGCCTTATAAGAGGCTTTGAGGTATGTTTTATGAGGTTTCGAAGAGTGTCACAGTATAGATAGTAGCCCCTGATACACTGTTCGGTGAGAGAAAGAACCGGACAGAGGATCAAATCTATGTTCGCAGGAGACTCACTTGATGACATTTACCTCTCTTCTTTTATAAACAGGCGTCTGTAGCGACTGCCGCCTCTCATACTGCGGAGGTCTCCGGACTAAATCAAAGTCTGGAGCGGGCCACAGAAGAATTGGGCCAGTTGAAAAGGCAGTTGGAGGATAAACAAGGTATGCACAAACCTTGCTCATGTTCAGTGAGAACGAATTTAAAATATGTTTTATGATTTGCGCCAGGGCGATGACCGAAGTCGAGGCTCTTAAGAAGGCTGTTGCCGAGGCCGAGAGAAAGGCAGCCGCAGAGCGGGCTCTTCGTGAGAAGCACGAGGCCAGGGTTATTGAAGCTGAGCAGGAGCTTCAAGAGTCGTGAAAAGATGCGAGGCCTTGGAGCAGAGTCTAACGGAGAAAGAATCCGAACTTGCCAAGGGCTCATCAGGCCGTGCGCATGCGATGCCCAGGGGGAAACCCAAGGTGCCCTGCAGGAGATCCAAGAGGCGAGGAAGATCGCGCGGGTAAGGCTTTTCCATGTAAGGCAAGTATTTGGGGGAGAATCATGTTTCTAATCTTGAGTTCGGATTTCTCCAGGGGTATTTGCGAGCTGCCACGCACATATCTGATGCCGCACAATTCTACCGAGCCGAAGAAAGGAACACTGCGGATAAGCTCTTCTGGTCACGTATCTGGCACCGAATTATCCGGTGCCTTTTGCCGATCAACTGAAACAGCTGATCGAACTGCAGAAGGCGGCCGAGCTAGCCATGAAGGATTTGATTATCTGGCTATGGCCCGCTGAGCCGATTCCAGGCAGCTACTTCGGGCTCGTGAAGCGGCTTGCGAGTGCCTGCCCTCGACTGGACGTCATCAAGCGGTCGGTCTGTATAGAGGGTGCGCGAATGGCCTTCGCCCGCGCAAAGGTGCACTGGGGGAAGATGGATGCTGAAAAGCTGATGACCGAGGGACCGCCGGAGGGAAAGGAGCACCGCAAGCCTGAGTTATATTATGAAAGTGTCCTGAAAGGATCCTGCCTTGCGGCGGAGCAATGCACCAAGGACATTATATTTCCATGAATACAATCATGTTGTCCTTTGTAATGTTGAACAAGGTCATTTCTATTATTTATTGCCTGTTATATAAAAGTTTATCCTCCTGCGCGGCCGTTTTATATATTAATCCTGAGAGTTGGCCAGTCGTCGGCTTCTGCCCCCACGTAGGAAGTACGGGGGTGTTCGGGATAAACCTGATCACTCTTTATCCCAGTTTTGGGTCCTTCGAAGGAGGTGTTCAGCACAACGAACCAGGCAATCGGACTATAGGGCTTTATCACTCTCACTTAGCCATAGGAGCTTTAGAAAAGGAAGGTAGGCGCAGCCCCTGGTGTTTTGGAAGACCGCACGAGGGGCTCTATAAGCACCTGATCGGAAGAAAAGCCGATCCATCGCACGCTGCATTGGTTATGGCATTATGCGGGAATCCTTAAAGATTTTACAACCTCTCGAACAGCTGACCAGCTCTCGCCGTATCATGACAGTCAGTTTTCGGCTTTCTCTACTGAGGTGCTCGTCTGGAAGAACCGGGACACAATCGCAGTAGTTCTCCCTGTGCCGCCTTAGCCGATATAGCGGAACGTAAGGCAGCAAAACATGGGAGCCGGGCAAACCCAACATTTGACCCAAGACATGATTCGGAGCTGGATACGTCCATTTTGCATCATGCTTTTATATCGATATTTATCGCATTATGGACTGTTATTTCACTTTATGTCACAATACTTATGGCTATTCTCTCTTATTTTACAAGGTTTACATAAAGAGGGAGAATGCCGGCAGCTGGAATTCTGGGCTGGAAAAGGAGCAAATATTAGAGACCTATTCTGCGCAACTCCAAAAGTCCTGAAACTCCACGGAACATCTTAAAAAATAAAGAAAAATCCACGCCAAAGATGAAGGCCAGGGGGCCCACACCCTGCTCACGAGGGTGGGGGGCGCCCCCCCTAGGGCGCGCCCCCTACCTCGTGGGCCCCCTGGTGGCTCTCCGTCCCATCTTCTCCTATATGAAGTCTTTCGATGAGAAAGAGAACTTTTCGGGACGAGACTCCGCCGCCACGAGGCGGAACCTTGGCGGATCCAATCTAGAGCTCCGGCAGAGCTGTTCTGCCGGGGATACTTCCCTCCGGGAGGGGGAAATCATCACCATCGTCATCACCAACGCTCCTCTCATCGGGAGAGGGCAATCTCCATCAACATCTTCACCAGCACCATCTCATCTCCAAACCCTAGTTCATCTCTTGTATCCAATTCTTGTCTCAAAGTCCGGGATTGGTGCTAGTAGGTTGCTAGTAGTGTTGATTACTCCTTGTAGTTGATGCTAGTTGGTTTATTTGGTGGAAGATCATATGTTCAGATCCTATATGCATATTATTACCCCTCTGATTATGAACATGAATATGCTTTGTGAGTAATTACGTTTTTCCTGAGGACAAGGGAGAAGTCTTGCTATTAGTAGTCATGTGAATTTGGTATTCGTTTTGATATTTTGATAAGATGTATGTTGTCTAGCCTCTAGTGGTGTTATGTGAACGTCGACTACATAACACTTCACCATTATTTGGCCTAGAGGAAGGCATTGGGAAGTAATAAGTAGATGATGGGTTGCTAGAGTGACAGAAGCTTAAACCCTAGTTTATGTGTTGCTTCGTAAGGGGCTGATTTGGATCCATATGTTTCATGCTATGGTTAGGTTTACCTTAATACTTTTGTTGTAGTTGCGGATGCTTGCAATAGAGGTTAATCATAAGTGGGATGCTTGTTCAAGTAAGAACAGCACCCAAGCACCGGTCCACCCACATATCAAATTATCAAAGTATCGAACGCGAATCATATGAACGTGATGAAAACTAGCTTGACGATATTCCCATGTGTCCTCGGGAGCGCTTTTCCTATTATAAGAGTTTGTTCCGGCTTGTCCTTTGCTAAAAAGGATTGGGCCACCTTGCTGCACTTTATTTACTTTTGTTACTTGTTTACAATTTATCCTATCACAAAACTATCTGTTACCACTTATTTCAGTACTTGCAGAGAATACCTTGCTGAAAACCGCTTATCATTTCCTTCTGCTCCTCGTTGGGTTCGACACTCTTACTTATCGAAAGGACTACGATAGATCCCCTATACTTGTGGGTCATCAAGACTCTTTTCTGGCGCCGTTGCCGGGGAGTGTAGCGCCTTTGGTAGGTGGAATTTGGTAAGGAAAAATTTATATAGTGTGCTGAAATTTACTGTCACTTGTTACTATGGAAAGTAATTCTCTGAGGGGCTTGTTCGGGGTATCTTCACCCCGTCCAGTAGAGCAAAGAGTTGCTCCTCAACCTACTGAACCTATTGAAAATGAAATTCCTTATGAGTATCCTTCGGGTATGATAGAAAAACTGCTAGCTAATCCTTTTACAGGAGATGGAACAAAGCATCCTGATGAGCACTTAATATATGTGGATGAAGTTTGTGGATTATTTAAGCTTGCAGGTATACCCGATGATGTTGCTAAGAAGAAGGTCTTCCCTTTATCTTTGAAGGGAGATGCATTGATATGGTATAGGCTATGTGATGATATGAGATCGTGGGACTATAAAAGATTGAAGCTGGAATTCATCAAAAGTATTACCCTATGCATCTTGTTCATCATGATCGCAATTATATATATAATTTCTGGCCTCACGAAGGAGAAAGCATCGCTCAAGCTTGGGGGAGGCTTAAATCAATGTTATATTCATGCCCCAATCATGAGCTCTCAAGAGAGATGATTATTCAAAATTTATATGCTCGGCTTTCTGATAACAATCGCACCATGCTTGATACTTCTTATCATGGCTCTTTTATGACGAAGACTATTGAATTCAAATGGGATTTATTGGAAAGAATTAAACGCAACTCTGAAGATTGGGACCTCGACAAAGGTAAGGAGCTAGGTATGACACCTAAGTTTGATTGTGTTAAATCTTTTATGGATACCGATATTTTCCGTAAGTTTAGCACTAAATATGGACTTGACTCTGAGATAGTAGCTTCTTTCTGTGAATCTTTTGCTACTTATGTTGATCTCCCTAAGGAGAAGTGGTTTAAATATCATCCTCCCATAGAAGTAAAAGTAGCTGCACCTATTAAAGTTGAAGAAAAGACTGTCACTTATAATGATCCTATTGTTCCTACTTCTTATGTTGAGAAACCACCTTTCCCTGTTAGAATAAAGGATCATGCTAAAGCTTCAACTGTTGTTCGTAAAAGCAATATTAGAACTTATACACCTCCTGAGCAAGTTAAAGTGAGAACCTAATATTGCTATTGTTAAAGATCTCTTGTCTGATAATATTGATGGGCATGTTATTCAGTTCGAAGGTGAAACTGCTAGAATTGCTAAACCTTGTGATAAATATAAAACATAGACCTGTGGTAGGCGTGCCTGTTATTTCTGTTAAAATAGGAGATCATTGTTATCATGGCTTATGTGATATGGGTGCTAGTGCTAGTGTAATACCTATTGACTTATACGAAGAAATTAAGAATGAAATTGCACCTGCTGAGTTAGAGATATTGATGTCACAATTAAACTTGCCAATAGAGATACTATTTCACCAATTGGAATTGTTAGAGATGTTGAAGTCTTGTGTGGGAAAACTAAATATCCTGCTGATTTTCTTGTTCTTGGTTCCCCACAAGATAGCTTTTGTCCCATTATATTTGGTAGACCCTTCTTAAATACTGTCAATGCTACCATAGATTGCACAAAGAATGTTGTTACTGTTGGCTTGGATGATATGGTTCATGAGTTTAATTTCTCTAAATTTAGTAAACAACATCGTGAGGAAGAATTACCTAGTAAGGATGAAATTATTGGTCTTGCTTCTATTGCCGTACCTCCTAGTGATCCTTTAGAACACTATTTGCTAGACCATGAAAATGATATGTTTATGAATGAAAGAAGGGAAATAGATGAAGTATTCTTTAAACAGGAACCTATTCTGCAACACAATTTGCCTGTTGAAATTTTAGGGGATCCTCCTCCACCCAAGGGTGATCCCGTGTTTGAGCTTAAACCTTTGCCTGATAATCTTAAATATGCTTATCTTGATGAAAAGAAGATATATCATGTTATTATTAGTGCTAACCTTTCAGAGCATGAAGAAGAAAGATTATTGAAAACTCTGAAGAAGCATCGTGCTGCTATTGGATATACTCTTGATGATCTTAAGGGCATTAGTCCCACTCTATGTCAACATAAAATAAATTTGGAAGCAGATGCCAAACCAGTTCGTGATCCTCAACGACGTCTGAATCCTAAAATGAAAGAAGTGGTAAGAAAAGAAATACTAAAGCTTCTGGAGGCAGGTATAATTTATCCCGTTGCTGATAGTGAGTGGGTAAGTCCTGTCCATTGTGTCCCTAAGAAGGGAGGTATTACTGTTGTTCCTAATGATAAAGATGAATTGATTCCACAAAGAATTAACAGGTTATAGGATGGTAATTGATTTCCGCAAATTAAAAATAGCTACTAAGAAAGATCATTACCCCTTACCTTTTATTGATCAAATGCTAGAAAGATTATGCAAACATACACACTATTGCTTTCTAGATGGTTATTCTGGTTTCTCTCAAATACCTGTGTCGGCTAGAGATCAATCAAAGACTACTTTTACATGCCCTTTTGGTACTTTTGCTTATAGACGTATGCCTTTTGGTTTATGTAATGCACCTGCTACCTTTCAAAGATGCATGATGGCTATATTCTCTAACTTTTGTGAAAAGATTTGTGAGGTTTTCATGGACGACTTTTCCGTCTATGGTTCCTCTTTTGATGATTGCTTGAGCAATCTTGATCGAGTTTTGCAGAGATGTGAAGAAACTAATCTTGTCTTGAATTGGGAAAAGTGCCACTTTATGGTTAATGAAGGTATTGTCTTGGGGCACAAGTTTCTGAAAGAGGTATTGAAGTTGATAAAGCCAAGGTTGATGCTATTGAAAAGATGCCATGTCCCAAGGACATCAAAGGTATAAGAAGTTTCCTTGGTCACGCCGATTTTATAGGAGGTTCATTAAGGACTTCTCAAAAATTTCTCGGCCTCTGACTAATTTATTGCAAAAAGATATACCATTTGTCTTTGATGATGATTGTGTAGAAGCATTTGAAATACTTAAGAAAGCATTAGTCTCTGCACCTGTTGTTCAGCCACCTGATTGGAATTTACCCTTTGAAATTATGTGTGATGCTAGTGATTATGCTGTAGGTGTGTTCTAGGGCAAAGAGTTGATAAGAAATTAAATGTTATTCATTATGCTAGTAAGACTCTAGACAATGCTCAAAGAAATTATGCTACTACTGAAAAAGAGCTTTTAGCAGTTGTATTTGCTTGTGATAAGTTCAGATCTTATATTGTTGATTCTAAAGTAACTATTCAACACTGATCATGCTGCTATTAAATATCTTATGGAAAAGAAAGATGCTAAACCTAGACTTATTAGATGGGTTCTCTTGCTACAAGAATTTGATTTGAATATTGTTGATAGAAAGGGAGCTGAGAACCCCGTTGCAGACAACTTGTCTAGGTTAGAAAATATTCTTGATGACCCACTACCTATTAATGATAGCTTTCCTGATGAACAATTAAATGTTATAAGTACTTCTCGTAGTACTCCATGGTATGCTGATTATGCTAATTATATTGTTGCTAAGTTTATACCACCTAGCTTCACATACCAGCAAAAGAAAAAGTTTTTCTATGATTTAAGACATTACTTTTGGG
>NW_024114304.1:0-23494 GCF_003073215.2 Triticum urartu | reverse complement strand
AAAGAGAGAGATAAGTTCCCTTCTTGTTCCCTGCCCTTTTTCTTGAAACTGGTGGTCTTATTGACCATCAACACTTGATGCTCCTTCTTGATTTCTACCTCCGCTGCCTTTAGCATTGCGAAGAGCTCAGGAATTGTCTTATCCATCCCTTGCATATTATAGTTCATCACGAAGCTCTTGTAGCTTGTGGCAATGATTGGAGAATTCTGTCAATGACGCTATCATCTGGAAGATTAACTCCCAGTTGAATCAAGTGATTGCAGTACCCAGACATCTTGAGTATATGCTCACGACAGAACTATTCTCCTCCATCTTGCAGCTGTAGAACTTATTGGAGACTTCATATCTCTCAATCCGGGCATTCTTTTGAAATATTAACTTCAACTCCTGGAACATCTCATATGCTCCATGACGTTCAAAACGTCGTTGAAGTCCCGGTTCTAAGCCGTAAAGCATGGCACACTGAACTATCGAGTAGTCATCAACACGTGTCTGCCAGGCATTCACAATGTCTGCAGTTGCTGGTGCAGGTGGTACACCTAGCGGTGCTTCCAGGACGTAATTCTTCTGAGCAGCAATGAGGATAATCCTCAAGTTACGGACCCAGTCCGTGTAATTTCTACCATCATCTTTCAACTTTGCTTTCTCAAGGAACACAATAAAATTCAACGGAACAACAGCACGGGCATCTATCTACAATCAACATACACAAGCAAGATACTATCAGGTACTAAGTTCATGATAAATTCAAGTTCAATTAATCATATTACTTAAGAACTCCCACTTAGATAGACATCCCTCTAATCCTCTAAGTGATCACGTGATCCATATCAACTAAACCATGTCCGATCATCACGTGAGATGGAGTAGTTTCAATGGTGAACATCACTATGTTGATCATATCTACTATATGATTCACGCTCGACCTTTCGGTCTCCGTGTTCCGAGGCCATATCTGTTATATGCTAGGCTCGTCAAGTTTAACCTGAGTATTCCGCTGTGCAACTGTTTTGCACCCGTTGTATTTGAACGTAGAGCCTATCACACCCGATCATCACGTGGTGTCTCAGCACGAAGAACTTTCGCAATCGGTGCATACTCAGGGAGAACACTTATACTTTGATAATTTAGTGAGGGATCATCTTATAATGCTACCGTCAATCAAAGCAAGATAAGATGCATAAAAGATAAACATCACATGCAATCAATATAAGTGATATGATATGGCCATCATCATCTTGTGCTTGTGATCTCCATCTCCGAAGCACCGTCATGATCACCATCGTCACCGGCGCGACACCTTGATCTCCATCGTAGCATCGTTGTCGTCTCGCCAATCTTATGCTTCCACGACTATCGCTGCCGCTTAGTGATAAAGTAAAGCATTACAGCGCGATTGTATTGCATACAATAAACCGACAACCATATGGCTCCTGCCAGTTGCCGATAACTCGGTTACAAAACATGATCATCTCATACAATAAAATTTAGCATCATGTCTTGACCATATCACATCACAACATGCCCTGCAAAAACAAGTTAGACGTCCTCTACTTTGTTGTTGCAAATTTTAAGTGGCTGCTACGGGCTTAGCAAGAACCATTCTTACCTACGCATCAAAACCACAATGATAGTTTGTCAAGTTGGTGTTGTTTTAACCTTCTCAAGGACCGGGCGTAGCCACACTCGGTTCAACTAAAGTTGGAGAAACTGACACCCGCCAGCCACCTGTGTGCAAAGCACGTCGGTAGAACCAGTCTCGCGTACGCGTAATGTCGGTCTGGGCCGCTTCATCCAACAATACCGCCGAACCAAAGTATGACATGCTGGTAAGCAGTATGACTTATATCGCCCACAGCTCACTTGTGTTCTACTCGTGCATATGGTATCTACGCATAAAACCTGGCTCTGATACCACTGATGGGGAACGTAGTAATTTCAAAAATTTCCTACGCACACGCAAGATCATGGTGATGCATAGCAATGAGAGGGGAGAGTGTTGTCCACGTACCCTCGTAGACCGAAAGCGGAAGCGTTAGCACAACGCGGTTGATGTAGTCGTATGTCTTCATGATCCGACCGATCAAGTACCGAACGTACAGCACCTCCGAGTTCAGCACATGTTCATCCTGATGATGTCCCTCGAACTCTGATCCAGCTGAGTGTTGAGGGAGAGTTTCGCTGGCACGACGGCGTGGTGACGATGATGATGTTCTACCGACGCACGGCTTTGCCTAAGCACCGCTATAGTATTATTGAGGTGGACTATAGTGGAGGGGGGCACCGCCAAATGATCAATTGTTGTGTCTATGGGGTGCCCCCTTGCCCCCGTATATAAAGGACCAAGGGGGGGTGCGGCCGGCCTAGAGAAGGGGCGCGCCAGGAAGAGTCCTACTCCTACTGGGAGTCGGACTCCCCCCGTTTTCCTTGTTGGACTAGGAGAGAGAGGGGAAAGAGGTGGAGGAGAAGAAGGAAGGGGGGGCGCTGCCCCCCTCTCCTTGTCCTATTCGGACTAGGGGGGAGGGGGGGCGGCCCATGCACTGGCCGCCTCTCCTCTCTTTCCACCAAGGCCCACTGAAAGTGCAACTATCCCTAGGTGGTTTTGGTAATTCCTAACAACATATAGCTCATTGAGCTAACATTATTCCAGATTAATATTTCAGGAAAAGCTCAATGAATGGCATGGCACGGATGAGGAAAGTGGACCCCTCAAAATACTAAGGACAAAAAGATTGGCTCAAGATCAAAGCTCAAGACTCTACATTTTATATTTTAGTGATCCAAGATCACATTGAGTCTATAGGAAAAGCCAATACTATCAAGGAGGGATGAGGTGTTGCTTGATGAGGTTCTTGCTTCATAGTGCTTAGTGATATGCTCCAAAACCCTCAACTACCTTCCCACATCCACATATGACCTAAACCAAAAGTCAAACTCAGCCCCACCGATTCTTTCTATCCGGCGCCACCGAGTTCAGATGTCATAGTCATTGCCACAAACCCTAGGCAAATCGGTCTCACCGATAGGGATTCGGTCTCACCGAGATGGGATTGTAATCTCTCTGTTTCCCTTCGTACACGTTTCGGTCTTACCGAGATGAGCGATCGGTCCCACCGAGATTGCAATGTAAACTCTCTGTTTCCCTTTTGTAACATTTCGGTCTCACCGAGATGAGCGAATCGGTCCCACCGAGTTTACCTGACCAACTCTCTGGTTAGCTTATTACCAAAATCGGTCCCACCGAGTTTGTGTAATCGGTCACACCGAGATTACGTTATGCCCTAACCCTAACCATATCGGTCCTACCGAGTTGCATCTCAGTCCCACCGAAAATCCTAACGGTCACTAGGTTTGCTGAATCGGTCCGACCGAGTTTAACCATTCGGTCCCACCGAGTTTGGCAAATTGTGTGTAACGGTTAGATTTTGTGTGGAGGCTATATATACCCCTCCACCCACTCTTCATTTGTGGAGAGAGCCATCAGAACATACCTACACTTCCAATACACATTTTCTGAGAGAGAACCACCTACACTTGTGTTGAGGTCAAGATATTCCATTCCAACCATATGAATCTTGATCTCTAGCCTTCCCCAAGTTGCTTTCCACTCAAATCTTCTTTCCACCAAATCCAAATCCTGTGAGAGAGAGTTGAGTGTTGGGGAGACTATCATTTGAAGCACAAGAGCAAGGAGTTCATCATCAACACACCATTTGTTACTTCTTGGAGAGTGGTGTCTCCTAGATTGGCTAGGTGTCACTTGGGAGCCTCCGACAAGATTGTGGAGTTGAACCAAGGAGTTTGTAAGGGCAAGGAGATCGCCTACTTCGTGAAGATCTACCGCTAGTGAGGCAAGTCCTTCGTGGGCGACGGCCGTGATGGAATAGACAAGGTTGCTTCTTCGTGGACCCTTCGTGGGTGGAGCCCTCCGTGGACTCGCGCAACCGTTACCCTCCGTGGGTTGAAGTCTCCATCAACGTGGATGTACGATAGCACCACCTATCGGAACCACGACAAAAACATCTGTGTCTCCAATTGCGTTTGAATCCTCCAAACCCTTCCCTTTACATTCTTGCAAGTTGCATGCTTTACTTTCCGCTGCTCATATACTCTTTTGCATGCTTGCTTGAATTGTGTGGAGATTGCTTGACTTGTGCTAAGATAGCTAAAATCTGCCAAGAACTAAAATTGGGAAAAGGCTAGATTTTTATTTGGTCAAGTAGTCTAATCACCCCCCTCTAGACATACTTTCGATCCTACAAGTGGTATCAGAGCTTTGGTCTCCATTTGCTTTGATTTCCATAGCTTTTGGCGGTCATAGCCTTGGTTTCACAACCTAGGAGAGTATGGCGTCTAGCGAGGGAAATTATCACCGTAGAGGTCCTTACTTTGATGGCACTAATTTTGCTAGTTGGAAGCATAAGATGAAAATGCATATTCTTGGACATAACCCCGCCGTTTGGGCTATTGTGTGTATTGGCTTGCAAGGTGAATTCTTTGACGGGAAAGAACCGAACCGTGAAGCCACCGCGGAAGAGTTGAAAATGCTGCAATACAACGCTCAAGCTTGTGATATCCTCTTCAACGGATTGTGCCCCGAAGAATTCAACAAAATCAGCCGTCTTGAGAATGCAAAGGAAATTTGGGATACTTTGATTGATATGCACGAAGGTACCGACTCGTCAAGGAATCCAAATTGGATGTGCTTCAAAGTCAACTTGACAAGTTCAAAATGAAGGATGGTGAAGGTGTTGCTGAAATGTACTCTAGGCTTGCTCTTATCACAAATGAGATTGCCGGCTTAGGGAGTGAAGAGATGACCGATAGATTCATCATCAAGAAGATCCTAAGAGCCTTGGATGGAAAATATGATACCGTGTGCACATTGATCCAAATGATGCCAAATTACAAAGATCTCAAGCCAACGGAAGTCATCGGAAGAATTGTTGCTCATGAGATGTCACTCAAGGATAAAGAGGAACTTCACAACAAATCAAGTGGTGCTTACAAAGCCTCATGTGAAGCCCCCACATCATCGAGTGAGAAACAAACCTTCAATGAAGAATTGAGCTTAATGGTGAAGAACTTCAACAAGTTCTACAAGAGTAGAAGCAAAGAGAGAAGCTCCAAGTCAAGGTCCTACAATGACAAAAGATCTTCTAGTCGAGAGCGAAACTGCTACAATTGTGGAAGGCCCGGACACTATTCCAATGAGTGTACGGCCCCCTACAAGAGAAGAGAAGATTCTCCCAAGAGAAGAAGTAGAAGAGAAGAATCACCATCTAGAGAAAGAAGGAGTAGAGATGATCGTTATGAACGAAGACCCTCACGGAGAAGCAAGGATTCGGAAAGAAAGGACAAGTCATCAAGGAGCTACACAAAATGAAGACATCAAGCTCATGTTGGTGAATGGGTATCCGGCTCCGACTCCGACAACCACTCCGAGAGAAGCTATCACTCCGACTCCGAATATACTCAAGATGAAGGTGTTGCCGGTCTAGCACTTGTGACAACCAACTCCTACGACATATTTGACTCACCAAATGAAGGAGTTGGAACATGCTTCATGGCTAAAGGCCCAAAGGTATCACACCCCGAGTATGTTGATTTCAATAGTGATGAAGATGACTTGTTAGGTGATGATGATTTACTTGTTGACAACTCTAGTGATGAATACTGTGATGAAAGATCAATTAATCATGCTAATCAAGATAAAACGAATGACAATGATAAGGAGAAGATTGAGTCTCTAACTAAAGAACTAAACACTCTTAAGTTAGCTCATGAAACTATCTTAGGAGATCATCGAGAACTTTTAAGGACTCATGAGAAATTACGGTTTGAAAAGCTCAACCTTGAGCAAGAGCATGAGTTCTTAAAAGCAATCAATGATGATCTTCGTAAGAAAAGTTCTTCTTACATTGCCAAGCGTTTACTCTTATCCACTTACATGCCTCAAGTCAAGTCTAGTAACAAGAACAAGAAAGATTCTTCCTCTAGTAGTAACAATAATCATGCTAAATCCAATATTGTTGCTTCTAGTAGTTCTCTTGATTCCACTAATGATTCTCTTAGCCAAGTTACACTTGAGCAAGAAAATAGCTTATTGAAGGGAATTATAGAGAAAGGTGTTTACAAGAGCCTTGCCGGGAGTAAGCAATTCGAGGAAATTGTACGCAAGCAAGGAAGGCACCGGAAGAATCAAGGTGTTGGTTTTGAACGAAAGTTCAATGCCAATGGAGTTGAGTGGGAAGAAGATCAATACCCCAAGACGAAGTTTGTTCCTCAACAAGAGAAGTATGATCCTACTTCTTTCAAAGGGACACAAGCTCAAGATGATCTTCCACCACAAGACCACAAGCAAAAAGGCAAGGACAAGCTTCAAGAGGAAATTGATGCATTTGAAGAAGCTCCTAAGGCCTTGGTCAAGTGGGTTCCCAAGACTACTTCAAGTTCCACTTCATCAAGTACAACTACAACACCGAGGATTCCCATCAAGATGGTGTGGATCCCGAAGAAGAAGAACTAGAGAGTTCTTGAGGGTGACTCCGCCAACATACTTCACTCTTATCATCTTGGCAAGAACAAGTGCAATCAACTTCCACATCTTGCACTAGTTCAAGGAGTCACAAACCCTCTTGTTGGTAAGACAAGGGACAAGGTAACCTAAAAGCTTTCATAGACATCATCTTGTGTGTGCATCACTTATGTCTATGGATATCCTTGTTTGTTCCTTGTGGGACTAACCCGTGTAGGTATTGAAAGTGCAACTCACTCCAATGGATAGCTTCCAAATGATCTACATCAACATTGAGCATCCACATCTTCAACATCTACATGAAGTCATCATCGACAAAACCCAAGGTTAGTTCATCCCTCTTAGGGGGGATCTCACATCTAGGGGGAGCTTTACTCTAAGAATTGAGCTAAAGCAACTCTAATGGTGTGAACACAACAATGCTTTATGTAAAAGTGGTAACCCCACTTGTGCTTAAACGATGAGTATGACCTATGATCAAATGTTCTCATTTGACTCCTAAGTCAATATACTCATATATAGATGACCTAGTCATCGCAAATTGTTTGATAGATGCTAGAATTGGTTGTGCATGCTTTGCCACATATTTCAATTGCCATTTTATTGTGTGAGCATGTTGATTGCATATTTTACTCATTCGAGGACATCCACTTGTTGTTTTGATTGATTGGTTTTCTTTTCTTTTGCCAAGTGGATGGACAAGAATGCCTAAGAACCTCTCTAGCTATCTATGCTTTTCTCGTCTCAAACTCTATTCATGCTACATCACAAAATTTGATCAAGTCAGATTCGAACCACTCTGTGTGAGGAGCACTCGGAGTCCCCGATTCGTCATAGACTTAAACTTCCAAAACTTCTTTGTGCGTTTCGGTCTGACCGATTCATCCATTTCGGTCATACCGAGATCACTAAGTCGATCTAGGTTTTCAATCTCGGTGCAACCGATTTGAACCTTTCGGTCACACCGAGTTTCAGTAACTGCTTGCAGTTATGAATCTCGGTGCCACCGAGTTGTTCCACTCGGTCACACCGACAGGGTCGGGCTATATATACCCACGGGTCAAATTTTGGAAAATTCCGAACCTCCTCGACCCGCGCTTATGAAGGAAATATGCCCTAGAGGCAATAATAAAGTTATTATTTATTTCCTTATATCATGATAAAAGTTTATTATTCATGCTAGAATTGTATTAACCGGAAACATAATACATGTGTGAATACATAGACAAACAGAGTGTCACTAGTATGCCTCTACTTGACTAGCTCGTTAATCAAAGATGGTTATGTTTCCTAACCATGGACAAAGAGTTGTCATTTGATTAACGGGATCACATCATTAGTTGAATGATCTGATTGACATGACCCATTCCATTAGCTTAGCACCCGATCGTTTAGTATGTTGCTATTGCTTTCTTCATGACTTATACATGTTCCTATGACTATGAGATTATGCAACTCCCGTTTGCCGGAGGAACACTTTGTGTGCTACCAAACGTCACAACGTAACTGGGTGATTATAAAGGTGCTCTACAGGTGTCTCCGAAGGTACTTGTTGGGTTGGCGTATTTTCGAGATTAGGATTTGTCACTCCGATTGTCGGAGAGGTATCTCTGGGCCCTCTCGGTAATGCACATCACTTAAGCCTTGCAAGCATTGCAACTAATGAGTTAGTTGCGGATGATGTATTACAGAACGAGTAAAGAGACTTGCCGGTAACGAGATTGAACTAGGTATTGGATACCGACGATCGAATCTCGGGCAAGTAACATACCGATGACAAAGGGAACAACGTATGTTGTTATGCGGTCTGACCGATAAAGATCTTCGTAGAATATGTAGGAGCCAATATGAGCATCCAGGTTCCGCTATTGGTTATTGACCGGAGACGTGTCTCGGTCATGTCTACATTGTTCTCGAACCCGTAGGGTCCGCACGCTTAAGGTTTCGATGACAGTTATATTATGAGTTTATGAGTTTTGATGTACCGAAGGAGTTCGGAGTCCCGGATGAGATCGGGGACATGACGAGGAGTCTCGAAATGGTCGAGACGTAAAGATCGATATATTGGACGACTATATTCGGACATCGGAAAGGTTCCGAGTGATTCGGGTATTTTTCGGAGTACCGGGGAGTTACGGGAATACGGGGGGAGAAGTATTGGGCCTTATTGGGCCATACGGGAAAGAGAGAGGGGCTGCCTAGGGCAGGCCGCGCGCCCCCCCAAGGCCTAGTCCGAATTGGACTAGGGGGAGGGGCTGCGCCCCCTCCTTCCTTCCCTTCTCCCTTCCCCTTCCTTGTCTCCTACTCCTACTACATGGAAGGACTCCTAGTTGGACTAGGAAAGGGGGAATCCTACTCCCGGTGGGAGTAGGACTCCCCTAGGGCGCGCCATAGAGAGGGCCGGCCCTCCCCTCCTCCACTCCTTTATATACGGGGGCAGGGGGCACCCCATAGACACACAAGTTGATCTTCAAGATCGTTCTCTTAGCCGTGTGCGGTGCCCCCCTCCACCATAGTCCTCGATAATATTGTAGTGGTGCTTAGGCGAAGCCCTGCGACAGTAGAACATCAAGATCGTCACCACGCCGTCGTGCTGACGGAACTCCTCCCGACACTTTGCTGGATCGGAGTCCGGAGCGTCATCGAGCTGAACGTGTGCAGAACTCGGAGGTGCCGTCGTTCGGTGCTTGGATCGGTCGGATCGGGAAGACGTACGACTACTTCCTCTACGTTGTGTCAACGCTTCCGCTTCGGTCTACGAGGGTACGTAGACAACACTCTCCCTCTCGTTGCTATGCATCACCATGATCTTGCGTGTGCGTAGGAAATTTTGAAATTACTACGTTCCCCAACAGTGGTATCAGAGCCTAGGTTTTATGTGTTGATGTTATATGCATGAGTAGAACACAAGTGAGTTGTGGGCGATATAAGTCATACTGCTTACCAGCATGTCATACTTTGGTTCGGCGGTATTGTTGGATGAAGCGGCCCGGACCGACATTACGCGTACGCTTACGCGAGACTGGTTCTACCGACGTGCTTTGCACACAGGTGGCTGGCGGGTGTCAGTTTCTCCAACTTTAGTTGAACCGAGTGTGGCTACGCCCGGTCCTTGCGAAGGTTAAAACAGCACCAACTTGACAAACTATCGTTGTGGTTTTGATGCGTAGGTAAGAATGGTTCTTGCTAAGCCCGTAGCAGCCACGTAAAACTTGCAACAACAAAGTAGAGGACGTCTAACTTGTTTTTGCAGGGCATGTTGTGATGTGATATGGTCAAGACGTGATGAGATATAAGTTGTTGTATGAGATGATCATGTTTTGTTGAAGTTATCGGCAACTGGCAAAAGCCTTATGGTTGTCTCTTTATTGCATAAGATGCAAGCGCCAAATAATTGCTTTACTTTATCGCTATGCGATAGCAATAGTTGCAAGAGCAATAGTTGGCGAGACGACCATGTGACGACACATTGATATAGATCAAGATGATGGAGATCATGGTGTCATGCCGGTGACGATGGAAATCATGACGATGCTTTGGAGATGGAGATCAAAGGCACAAGATGATGATGGCCATATCATGTCACATATTTTGATTGCATGTGATGTTTATCTTTTATGCATCTTATCTTGCTTTGATTGACGGTAGCATTATAAGATGATTCCTCACTAAATTTCAAGATAAAAGTGTTCTCCCTGAGTATGCACCGTTGCCAAAGTTCGTCGTGCCCAGACACCACGTGATGATCGGGTGTGATAAGCTCTACGTCCATCTACAACGGGTGCAAGCCAGTTTTGCACACGCAGAATACTCAGGTTAAACTTGACGAGCCTAGCATATGCAGATATGGCCTCGGAAACACTGAGACCGAAAGGTCGAGCGTGAATCATATAGTAGATATGATCAACATAGTGATGTTCACCATTGAAATACTACTCCATTTCACGTGATGATCGGTTATGGTTTAGTTGATTTGGATCACGTGATCACTTAGAGGATTAGAGGGATGTCTATCTAAGTGGGAGTTCTTAAGTAATATGATTAATTGAACTTAAATTTATCATGAACTTAGTCCTGGTAGTATTTGCATACTTATGTTGTAGATCAATAGCTCGCGTTGTTGCTTTCATATGTTTATTTTGATATGTTCCTAGAGAAAATTGTGTTGAAAGATGTTAGTAGCAATGATGCGGATTGGATCCGTGATCTGAGGTTTATCCTCATTGCTGCACAGAGGAATTATGTCCTTGATGCACCGCTAGGTGACAGACCTATTGCAGGAGCAGATGCAGACGTTATGAACGTTTGGCTAGCTAAATATGATGACTACTTGATAGTTTAGTGCACCATGCTTAACGGCTTAGAATCGGGACTTCAAAGACGTTTTGAACGTCATGGACCATATGAGATGTTCCAGGAGTTGAAGTTAATATTTCAAGCAAATACCCGAGTTGAGAGATATGAAGTCTCCAACAAGTTCTATAGCTAAAAGATGGAGGAGAATCGCTCAACTAGTGAGCATGTGCTCAGATTGTCTGGGTACTACAATCGCTTGAATCAAGTGGGAGTTAATCTTCCAGATAAGATAGTGATTGACAGAATTCTCTAGTCACCATCACCAAGTTAGTAGAACTTCGTGATGAACTATAGTATGCAAGGGATGACGAAAACGATCCCGAGCTTTTCATGATGATGAAATCGATGAAGGTAGAAATCAAGAAAGAGCATCAAGTGTTGATGGTTGACAAGATCACTAGTTTCAAGAAAAGGGCAAAGGGAAAAAGGGGAACTTCAAGAAAAACAGCAAGCAAGTTGCTGCTCAATGTGAAGAAGCCCAAGTCTGGTCCTAAGCCTGAGACTAAGTGCTTCTACTGCAAAGGGACTGGTCACTGGAAGCGGAACTACCCCAAGTGATTGGCGGATAAGAAGGATGGCAAAGTGAACAAAAGTATATTTGATATACATGTTATTGATGTGTACTTTACTAGTGTTTATAGCAACCCCTCAGTATTTGATACTGGATCAGTTGCTAAGAGTAGTAACTCGAAACAGGAGTTGCAGAATAAACAGAGACTAGTTAAGGGTGAAGTGACGATGTGTGTTGGAAGTAGTTCCAAGATTGATATGATCATCATCGCACACTCCCCTATACTTTCGGGATTAGTGTTGAACCTAAATAAGTGTTATTTGGTTTTTGCGTTGAGCATGAATATGATTTGATCATGTTTATTGCAATACGGTTATTCATTAAAGTCAGAGAATAATTGTTGTTCTGTTTACATGAATAAAACCTTCGATGGTCATACACCCAATGAAACAAGTTCGTTGGATCTCGATCGTAGTGATACACATATTCATAATATTGAAACCAAAAGATGCAAAGTTAATAATGATAGTGCAACTTATTTGTGGCACTGCCGTTTAAGTCATATTGGTGTAAAGCGCATGAAGAAACTCCATGCTGATGGGCTTTTGGAATCACTTGATTATGAATCACTTGATGCTTGCGAACCATGCCTTATGGGCAAGATGACTAAAACGCCGTTCTCCGGAACAATGAAGCAAGCAACAGATTTGTTGGAAATCATACATACTGATGTATGTGGTCCGATGAATATTAAGGCTTGCAGCAGGTATCATTATTTTCTGACCTTCACAGATGATTTGAGCAGATATGGGGATATCTACTTGATGAAACATAAGTCTGAAACATTTGAACAGTTCAAAGAATTTCAGAGTGAAGTGGAAAATCATCGTGACAAGAAAATAAAAGTTTCTACGATATGATCGCAGAGGTAAAATATTTGAGTTACGAGTTTGGCCTTCAATTAAAACAATGTGAAATAGTTTCACTACTCACGCCACCTGGAACACCATAGTGTAATGGTGTGTCCGAACGTCATAACCGTACTTTATTAGATATAGTGCGATCTATGATGTCTCTTACCGATCTACCACTATCGTTTTGGGGTTATGCATTAGAGACAGCTGCATTCACGTTAAATAGGGCACCATCTAAATCCGTTGAGACGACACCGTGTGAACTATGGTTTGGCAAGAAACCTAAGCTGTCGTTTCTTAAAGTTGAGGTTGCAATGCTTATGTGAAAAAGTTTCAACCTGATAAGCTCAAACCCAAATCGGAGAAGTGCGTCTTCATAGGATACCCAAAGGAAACTGTTGGGTACACCTTCTATCATAGATCCGAAGGCAAGACATTCGTTGCTAAGAATGGATCCTTTCCAGAGAAGGAGTTTCTCTCGAAAGAAGTGAGTGGGAGGAAAGTAGAACTTGATAAGGTAATTGTACCTTCTCCCTTATTGGAAAGTAGTTCATCACAGAAATCTGTTCCTGTGACTACTACACCAATTAGTGAGGAAGCTAATGATGATGATCATGTAACTTCAGATCAAGTTACTACCGAATCTCGTAGGTAAACCAGAGTGAGATCCGCACCAGAGTGGTACGGTAATCCTGTTCTGGAGGTCATGTTACTTAGACCATGACGAACTACGAACTATGAGGAAGCGATGATGAGCCCAGATTCCGCGAAATGGTTTGAGGCCATGAAATCTGAGATATGATCCATGTATGAGAACAAAGTTTGGACTTTGGTTGACTTGCCCGATGATCAGCAAGCAATTGAGAATAAATGGATCTTCAAGAGGAAGACGGACGCTGATAGTAGTGTTACTATCTACAAAGCTAGAATTGTCGCAAAAGGTTTTCGACAAGTTCAAGGTGTTGACTACGATGAGAGTTTCTCACTCGTATCTATGCTAGAGTCTGTCCGAATCATGTTAGTAATTGCCGCATTTTATGAAATCTGGCAAATGGATAAACAAAACTGCATTCCTTAATGGATTTATTAAAGAAGAGTTGTATATGATGCAACCAGAAGGTTTTGTCAATCCGAAAGGTGCTAACAAAATATGCAAGCTCCAGCGATCCATCTGTGGACTGGTGCAAGCATCTCGGAGTTGGAATATACGCTTTGATGAGTTGATCAAAGCATATAGTTTTATACAGACTTGCGGTGAAGCCTGTATTTACAAGAAAGTGAGTGGGAGCACTACAGCATTTCTGATAAGTATATGTGAATGACATATTGTTGATCGGAAATAATGTAGAATTATTCTGTAAAGCATAAAGGAGTGTTTGAAAGGAGTTTTTCAAAGAAAGACTTCGGTGAAGCTGCTTACATATTGAGCTTCAAGATCTATAGAGATAGATCAAGACGCTTGATAAGTTTTTTCAATGAGTACATACCTTGACAAGATTTTGAAGTAGTTCAAAATGGAGCAGTCAAAGAAAGAGTTCTTGCCTGTATTACAAGGTGTGAAGTTGAGTAAGACTCAAAGCCCGACCACGGCAGAAGATAGAAAGAGAATGAAAGTCATTCCCTATGCCTTGGCCATAGGTTCTATAAAGTATGTCATGCTGTGTACCAGATCTATTGTATACCCTGCACTGATTTGGCAAGGGAGTACAATAGTGATCTAGGAGTAGATCACTGGACAGGTCAGAATTATCCTTAGTGAAATAAGGATATGTTTCTCGATTATGGACGTGACAAAAAGGTTCGTCGTAAAGAGAAGAGATATGCAAGTTTTTGACACTGATCCAGATGATTCTAAGTCTCAATCTGGATACATATTGAAAGTGGGAGCAATTAGCTAGAGTAGCTCCGTGCAGAGCATTGTAGACATAGAATTTTGCAAAATACATACGGATCTGAATTTGGCAGGCCCGTTGACTAAATTTCTCTCACAAGCAAAACATGATCACTCTTTGGGTGTTAATCACATAGCAATGTGAACTAGATTATTGAATCTAGTAAACCCTTTGGGTGTTAGTCACATGGAGATGTGAACCAATCACATAAAGATGTGAACTATTGGTGTTAATCACATAGCGATCTGATCTAGATTATTGACTCTAGTGCAAGTGGGAGACTGAAGGAAATATGCCCTGGAGGCAATAATAAAGTTATTAGTTATTTCCTTATATCATGATAAATGTTTATTATTCATGCTAGAATTGTATTAACCGGAAACATAATACATGTGTGAATACATAGACAAACAGAGTGTCACTAGTATGCCTCTACTTGACTAGCTCGTTAATCAAAGATGGTTATGTTTCCTAACCATGAACAAAGAGTTGTTATTTGATTAACGAGATCACATCATTAGTTGAATGATCTGATTGACATGACCCATTCCATTAGCTTAGCACCCGATCGTTAAGTATGTTGCTATTGCTTTCTTCATGACTTATACATGTTCCTATGACTATGAGATTATGCAACTCCCGTTTGCCGGAGGAACACTTTGGGTGCTACCAAACGTCACAACGTAACTGGGTGATTATAAAGGAGCATTACAGGTGTCTCCAAAGGTAGATGTTGGTTGGCGTATTTCGAGATTAGGATTTGTCACTCCGATTGTCGAAGAGGTATCTCTGGGCCCTCTCGGTAATGCACATCGCATAAGCCTTGCAAGCATTACAACTAATATGTTATTTGTGAGATGATGTATTACGGAACGAGTAAAGAGACTTGCCGGTAACGAGATTGAACTAGGTATTGGATACCGACGATCGAATCTCGGGCAAGTAACATACCGATGACAAAGGGAACAACGTATGTTGTTATGCGGTCTGACCGATAAAGATCTTCGTAGAATATGTAGGAGCCAATATGGGCATCCAGGTCCCGCTATTGGTTATTGACCGGAGACGTGTCTCGGTCATGTCTACATTGTTCTCGAACCGTAGGGTCCGCACGCTTAAAGTTACGATGACAGTTGTTATGAGTTTTATGCATTTTGATGTACCAAATGTTGTTCGAAGTCTGAGATGAGATCACGGACATGACGAGGAACTCCGGAATGGTCCGGAGATAAAGTTTGATATATATGATAATAGTGTTTGGTCACCGGAAGGGTTCCGGAAATCACCGGAAGGGGTTCCGGATGTTTCCCGAAATGTTTGGGTACGAGAACACTTTATTTGGGCCAAAGGGGAAAGCCCACAAGGTTTTTGGAAAGCGCAAAAGGAAGTTTTGCAGAGTCCAGGGGCCAGACGCCAGGGTCCCTGGCGTCTGGGTCCAGACGCCGGGATCCCTGGCGTCTGGCCCTGGAGTCTGAGAAGGACTCTTGCCTATCGGGTGAAACCGACTTTGTGAAGGCTCTAACTCCAAGTTTCGACCCTAGGGCTCAAGATATAAATAGAGGGGCAGGGCTAGCACCAATGATAGATCAAGAAACACAAGTTGATCCTTGAGATCGTTCCTTAGCCGTGTGCGGTGCCTCCCTCCACCATATTCCACCTCGGTCATACCGTTGTAGTGCTTAGGCGAAGCCCTGCGTCGGTAGAACATCATCATCGTCATCACGCCGTCGTGCTGACGAAACTCTTCCCCGACGCTATGCTGGATCGGAGCCTGGGGAACGTCACCGAGTTGTACGTGTGTTAAGAACTCGGAGGTGCCGGAGTAACGGTGCTTGGATCGGTCGGATCGGGAAGACGTACGACTACTTCCTCTACGTTGCGTCACTGCTTCCGTTGCGATCTACAAGGGTACGTAGATCGTACTCTCCCCTCTCGTTGCTATGCATCACCATGATCTTGCGTGTGCGTAGGAATTTTTTTTGAAATTACTGCGTAACCCAACATTTATATGCTATTTTATATGATTTTTGGGACTAACCTATTAACCTAGAGCCCAGTGCCAGTTTTATATTTTTCCTTGTTTTGAGTTCTACAGAAAAGGAATACCAAACGGAGTCCAATTACACGTGCCAATTTTTGATGATTTTTATGGACCAAAAGAAGCCCCCGAAGTAAAAGAGTTGGGCTAGAAGAGTCCCAAGCCATCCATGAGGTGAGGGCACGCCTACCCCCTGGTCGCCCCCTAATCTCGTGGATGACTCAGAGACCCCCCGACTGAGATCGACCAAAAAATTCCTAGAAATACAGAAACCCCGAAAAGAAACATAGATTGGGAGTTCGCCGCCGCAAGCCTATAGCCACCAAAAACCAATCAGGACCCTGTTCCGGACACCCTACCGAAGGGGGGATCCATCACCGGTGGCCATCTTCATCATCCCAGCTCTCCATGACGAGGAAGGGAGTAGTTCACCCTCGGGGCTGAGGGTATGTACCAGTAGCTATGTGTTTGATCTCTCTCTCTCTCTCTCGTGTTCTTGATATGGCACGATCTTGATGTAATCGTGAGCTTTGCTACTATAGTTGGATCTTATGATGTTTCTCCCCTATCTCCTTGTCATGAATTGATTTTTCCCTTTGAAGTTATCTTATCGGATTGAGTCTTCAAGAGGAGAACACTTGATGTATGTCTTGCATGTGCTTTTTTTTGGTGATAATGGGATATTCACGTGATCCACTTGATGTATGTTTTGGTGATCACTTGCGAGTTCTGTGACCTTGTGAACTTATGCATAGGGGTTGGCACACGTTTTCATCTTGACTCTCCGGTAGAAACTTTGGGGTACTCTTTGAAGTTTTTGTGTTGGTTGAATAGATGAATCTGAGATTGTGCGATGCATATCGTATAATTCATACCCGAGGATACTTGAGGTGACATTGGAGTATCTAGGTGATATTAGGGTTTTGGTTATTTGTGTCTTAAGGTGTTATTTTACTACGAACTCTAGGGCTGTTTGTGGACACTTATAGGAATAGCCCAATGGATTGATAGAAAGAATAACTTTGAGGTGGTTTCGTACCCTACAATAATCTCTTCGTTTGTTCTCCGCTATTAGTGACTTCGGAGTGACTATTTGTTGCATGTTGAGGGATTTTATATGATCAATTATGTTATTATTGTTGAGAGAACTTGCACTAGTGAAAGTATGAACCCTAGGCCTTGTTTCAATGCATTGCAATACCATTTTCGCTCACTTTTATCATTAGTTACCTTGATGTTTTTATTTTCAGATTACAAAAACCTATATCACATCCATATTGCCTTGTATCACCATCTCTTCGCCGACTAGTGCACCTATACAATTTACCATTGTATTGGGTGTGTTGGGGACACAAGAGACTCTTTGTTATTTGGTTGCAGGGTTTTTTGAGAGAAACCATCTTCATCCTACGCCTCCCACGGATTGATAAACCTTAGGATCATCCACTTGAGGGTAAATTTGCTATGTCCTAAAACCTCTGCACTTGGAGGCCCAACAACGTCTACAAGAAGAAGTTGTGTAGTAGACATCATTGATGATGATGACGACATCGATTTCCCTTCTTCGGAGCCCAAAATAGGCTCCAGATCAGCCCTCCCAAGAGAGAATAGGAGGTGGCGGCGGCTCTATATCATAAAACGCGATGAAATCTTCTCTCTGATTTTTTTCCTCCCCAACTAGGGTTATATGGAGTTGGAGTTGAGGTCGGAGGAGGTCCAGGGGGTCCATAAGCCACCTGGGCGCGCCCTAGGGGTGCACGCCCCCAGGGTTGTGGCCTCTGGGTGGACCCCCTCTCGATAATTCTTGCGCCAATATTTTTTATATATTCCAAAAATATTTTATGTAAATTTTCAGGTCAATCCGAGAACTTTTATTTCTGCACAAAAATAACACCATGGCAAATCTGCTGAGAATAGTGTCAGTCCGGGTTAGTTCCATTCAAATCATTCAAATTAGAATCCAAAACAAGGGCAAAAGAGTTTGGAAAAGTAGATACGGTGGAGACGTATCAACTCCCCCAAGCTTAACCCATTGCTTGTCCTCAAGCAATTCAGTTGACAAACTGAAAGTGACAAAGAATTTTTTTTACAAAATCGGTTTGGTCTTGTTGTTGTAAATATGTCTAACTAATGCTCAGGTTTTCAGCAAAGGTTATGAACTAACCGTATTCACAATACATACCACTATGAAAAATACATTTTGCATCTATACAATGCCACTAACAGTAATCGATGCAAAAATTAATGATGTTTTCTTGTACTAACAACTTGTTTAATACTTGCATGCATGTAGTCATAATGACACTATGCTACTTCCTTCTCATTCCTTTCTTGCATGCATGCAGGTGTATTAATGAACCCGTTTAACAAAAATAAAAATTGGCTTGCAAAACAATCATTAAATTTTACCTTAGTACCTATAATTTGACTTTGTGGCCTTGTATAAGGGAATGGAGTACTAGATTTGCCAGATGTTAACAGATAGAACTTGAACTGTACAGAAAAAATAAACAACCACAGGAACTATAGGTAACATGACTCATAACAGAGCTTTACATACATCACCCGAGCAACATCAAGTCGATTCCAAATGATCATGAGAACAAGTTCAGTAAGATCTCCACTTTCAGCAGTCTTCTCAATAACCTGGATATAGATGTATAGTGCATTAATTAAATGTCTTAAATCAAATGTTTCATAAAGTGAGTTACTGAAAAGTTGTCTTCGACACATTTACTTAACTTTATAATTTGAGAGAACATATCTTCCAACTTTTCCCCCGTGATTTTGTTTTGACTGTTCAAATTTTCGTATAAGCAAAAATGTAAGCAAAACATGGATGGTGCATGCCGCAGGATGCACATGCTAGTGCTTCACTGACAGGTAGTAAATCATCAATATGTTCATTAGACACAGTTAAGATAACCACATTATGATCACTTCCAACATCAAAAGAGAGATACTCTAAGTTTGCGTCCACCTCTCGTTACCCCCGCGTGGTGGCGGAGGGGGAACCCTAATCGCGGCGGCCCCAGCCCCCCTTCCTCCCTCCTCCTCCCTCGCCACCGCCAAAGGACGGGGATGGGCGAAGCCTGGCCGGCGGCGGGGCCTCTTTGTCCCTCGCGTGTGGGGATCTACATGGGCAGGTGCTACCGGGATAGGGCGTAGCTCAATGCAGTATCACAATGATGCCTTGTTACTACAAGGCATGATGGACGGGTGGCGGCGGCGGTGGCCTAGGTGGACCATCGAGGCAAATCTGGGGGAAACCTTAGATCTCGTTAGCATGGAGCAATGGCGGTGCTTCTACGTCATCGTCTTGTATGTAAAGCTCTGTTCTGAGTCATGTTACCTATAGGTCATGTGGTTTGTTTATTTTTATGTACAGTTCAAGTTCTATCTGTTAACATCTGCATCTAGTACTCCATTCCCTTCAAGCTGATTCTTTTTGGTTTTTGTTAGTTAGAAGCTTAGAAACTGTTAACAATCCAGACTAGAGACATGCCATTCTTCTTCCGTAAGAAAATGTAGTCCATTATATGCGTGGAGATATGTAGTGATACACATTTGGACCATTGATAGTGGTTGCTCTGCGAATGGATGCTCCTTGTCCAATTATACATTTATACTTGCACTGCTGGCTGCCACTCTCACCATGGCAAAGGAAATCCTTGTCTCTGTGTTGTATTGTTCCCAAGTGACTTACTAACCTGTAAATCTGTTCTTCAAACTGAAAAAAGTAGTTGCAGTTTTGCATCTTTCTAAAAATTCACAAGCTAGGACATCGTACATGCATTAAACATGGTCTGTGCTCCATGTGCTTACTGGACCTGATCGTGCAATGCTTAAATTGCTGCACATGCACACCATTCTCCTGGCATTGTAAGTTAAAAAGCAACACAGTGAGGTTTCTGGCAAGCTAATGTCTACTACACAACCTTCTTCTTGTAGACGTTGTTGGGCCTCCAAGTGCAGAGGTTTGTAGGACAGTAGCAAATTTCCCTCAAGTGGATGACCTAAGGTTTATCAATCCGTAGGAGGCGTAGGATGAAGATGGTCTCTCTCAAGCAACCTTGCAACCAAATAACAAAGAGTCTCTTGTGTCCTGAACACACCCAATACAATGGTAAATTGTATAGGTGCACTAGTTCGGCGAAGAGATGGTGATACAAGTGGTATATGGATGGTAGATAAAGGTTTTTGTAATCTGAAAATATAAAAACAGCAAGGTAATGCATGATAAAAGTGAGCGTAAACGGTGTTGCAATGCGTTGAAACAAGGCCTAGGGTTCATACTTTCACTAGTGTAAGTCCTCTCAACAATAATAGCATAATTGGATCACATAACTATCCCTCAACATGCAACAAAGAGTCACTCCAAAGTCACTAATAGCGGAGAACAAACGAAGAGATTATGGTAGGGTACGAAACCACCTCAAAGTTATTCTTTCCAATCAATCAATTGGGCTATTCCTATAAGTGTCACAAACAGCCCTAGAGTTCGTACTAGAATAACACCTTAAGACACAAATCAACCAAAACCCTAATGTCACCTAGATACTCCAATGTCACCTCAAGTATCCATGGGTATGATTATACGATATGCGCCACACAATCTCAGATTCATCTATTCAACCAACACAAAGGACCTTAAAGAGTGCCCCAAAGTTCTACCGGAGAATCACGACGAAAATGTGTGCCAACCCCTATGCATAGGTTCATGGGCGGACCCCGCAAGTTGATCACCAAAACATACATCAAGTGAATCACGTGATATCCCATTGTCACCACAGATACGCACGGAAAGACATACATCAAGTGTTCTCAAATCTTTAAAGACTCAATCCGATAAGATTACTTCAAAGGGGAAACTCAATTCATTACAAGAGAGAAGAGGGGGAGGAGAAACATAGGATCCAACTATAATAGCAAAGCTCACGATACATCAAGATCGTATCACCTCAAGAACACGAGAGAGAGAGATCAAACACATAGCTACTGGTACATACCCTTAGCCCCGAGGGAGAACTACTCCCTCCTCGTCATGGAGAGCACTGGGATGATGAAGATGGCCACCGGAGAAGGATTGCCCCCTCTGGCAGGGTGCCGGAATGGGTCTAGATTGGCTTTCGGTGGCTACAGAGGCTTCTGGTGGCGGAACTCCCGATCTATTCTGCGTCCTGGAAGTTTTACGATAAGTAGGTATATATGGGTGCAGGGGGTACGTCGGAGGAGCTACGGGGGCCCCACGAGGCAGGGGCGCGCCCCTAGGGGGGGCACCCCCCACCCTCGTGAGCACCTCTGAAAGTGCAACTATCCCTGGGTAGTTTTGGTAATTCCTAACAACATATACTCATTGAGCTAACATTATTCAAGATTAATATTTCAGGAAAAGCTCAATGATGGCATGGCATGGATGAGGAAAGTGGATCCGTCAAAATTCTAAGGACAAAAAGTTTGGCTCAAGCGTGAAGCTCAAGACTCTACATTTTATATTTTAGTGATCCAAGATCACATTGAGTCTATAGGAAAAGCCAATACTATCAAGGAGGGATGAGGTGTTGCTTAATGGCTTGCTTGCTCAAAATTCTTAGTGATATGCTCCAAAAACTCAACTACCTCTCCCACATCACATATGACCTAAACCAAAAGTCAAACTCGGCCCCACCGATTCTTTCTATCCGGCGCCACCGAGTTTCAAATGTCATAGCCACTGCCACAAACCCTAGGCAAATCGGTTCTCACCGATAGGGATCTCAGTCTCACTGAGATGGGATTGTAATCTCTCTGTTTCCCTTCGTAACATTTCGGTCTTACCGAGATGAGCGATCGGTCCCACCGAGATTGCAATGTAAACTCTCTGTTTCCCTTTTGTAACATTTCGGTCTCACCGAGATGAGCGAATCGGTCCCACCGAGTTTACCTGACCAACTCTCTGGTTAGCTTATTACCAAAATCGGTCCCACCGAGTTTGTGTAATCGGTCACACCGAGATTACGTTATGCCCTAACCCTAACCATATCGGTCCTACCGAGTTGCATCTCAGTCCCACCGAAAATCCTAACGGTCACTAGGTTTGCTGAATCAGTCCGACCGAGTTTAACCATTCGGTCCCACCGAGTTTGGCAAATTGTGTGTAACGGTTAGATTCTGTGTGGAGGCTATATATACCCCTCCACCCACTCTTCATTCGAGGAGAGAGCCATCAGAACATACCTACACTTCCAATACACATTTTCTGAGAGAGAACCACCTACACTTGTGTTGAGGTCAAGATATTCCATTCCAACCATATGAATCTTGATCTCTAGCCTTCCCCAAGTTGCTTTCCACTCAATCTTCTTTCCACCAAATCCAAATCCGTGAGAGAGAGTTGAGTGTTGGGGAGACTATCATTTGAAGCACAAGAGCAAGGAGTTCATCATCAACACACCATTTGTTACTTCTTGGAGAGTGGTGTCTCCTAGATTGGCTAGGTGTCACTTGGGAGCCTCCCAACAAGATTGTGGAGTTGAACCAAGGAGTTTGTAAGGGCAAGGAGATCGCCTACTTCGTGAAGATCTACCGCTAGTGAGGCAAGTCCTTCGTGGGCGACGGCCGTGATGGAATAGACAAGGTTGCTTCTTCGTGGACCCTTCATGGGTGGAGCCCTCCGTGGACTCGCGCAACCGTTACCCTCCGTGGGTTGAAGTCTCCATCAACGTGGATGTACGATAGCACCACCTATCGGAACCACGACAAAAACATCCGTGTCTCCAATTGCGTTTGAATCCTCCAAACCCTTCCCTTTACATTCTTGCAAGTTGCATGCTTTACTTTCCGCTGCTCATATACTCTTTTGCATGCTTGCTTGAATTGTGTGGAGATTGCTTGACTTGTGCTAAGATAGCTAAAATCTGCCAAGAACTAAAATTGGGAAAAGGCTAGATTTTTATTTGGTCAAGTAGTCTAATCACCCCCCTCTAGACATACTTTCGATCCTACAAGTGGTATCAGAGCTTTGGTCTCCATTTGCTTTGATTTCCATAGCTTTTGGTGGTCATAGCCTTGGTTTCACAACCTAGGAGAGTATGGCGTCTAGCGAGGGAAATTATCACCATAGAGGTCCTTACTTTGATGGTACTAATTTTGCTAGTTGGAAGCATAAGATGAAAATGCATATTCTTGGACATAACCCCGCCGTTTGGGCTATTGTGTGTGTTGGCTTGCAAGGTGAATTCTTTGATGGGAAAGAACCAAATCGTG
>NW_024114303.1:0-28491 GCF_003073215.2 Triticum urartu | reverse complement strand
CCCCCCCCCAGAGAGAGGATGTGGTGGGGCCCGAGCGGAAAACAGGGGGGGCGCCCACTTGGCACTTCTAGGAGCCGTGATGTAGAACCACTCCTGTTGCCACAATTCAAACACCTCTGGGATGGAACCTTTGGGCCACGGAGCTCCCGTCATCTTGCGTATTGAGGCACCTCCACACGCTGCATGCTTCCCCTTGACCAACTTTGGCTTCACTTCAAAGGTCTTGAGCCATAGGCCAAAGTGAGGGGTAACCCGGAGGAAGGCCTCGCACACGATAATAAATGTCGTGATATGAAGAAAGGAGTCCGGAGCTAGATCATGAAAATCTATCCCATAGTAAAACATCAAACCCCTGACGAAAGGATCCAGGGCAAGGCCTAGGCCTCAGAGGAAGTGGGAAATGAACACGACGTTCTCGTTAGATTCGGGGGTGGGGACAGCCTGTCCTCGGGGAGGCAGCCGATGCAAAATCTCGGCGGTCAGATATCTGGCCTCCCTCAACTTCTTGATGTCTTCTTCCGTGACGGTGGAAGGCATCCATCGGCCTTGAAGGCTAGATCCGGACATGACTGAAGGTTCGGGGCGCCTGACCTGAACTTCGGGCGTTTGAGCTTGAGGTGGGGGAAGGATTCGATTGAGCACGGGAGGGAACAATAAAAGCCTTGTCCCCTTTATAAAGAGGGTGAATATCAAGCGTCCTCTCCGTGTCCGTTTGGACTTGCCTACAATCTAGGAGTCCTAGAAGCGGTTGGGTTACCCACACTCGTATTGATGAGAATCCCGGAATAAGGGGGACACGATCTCTGCTTTAACAAGACGTGCCAAGGAAACCGCCTCGCATAACGCGTTGAGGTGGGATAATGAAATGACTCGGATAAAGGCTTGACCGCGGTGTGTCACGCTACGAAATACGTCAGCAGATTAGATTGGTGTAAATATTATTCTCTCTATGGCAATATGTGGAAACTTATTTTTCAGAGCCGGACACTATCTTTGTGTTCAAAATCTTCTATGAAGTACTTGGAGGAGGAACCCGCCTTGCAATGCCGAAGACAATATGCGCGCCGGACTCGTCGTCATTGAAGCCTGGTTCAGGAGCTACTGAGGGAGTCTTGGATTAGGGGGTGTCTGGATGGACGGACTATACCTTCAGCTGGACTCCTGGACTAAGAAGATACAAGATTGAAGACTTCGTCCCGTGTCCGGGAGGGACTTTCCTTGGCGTGGAAGGCAAGCTTGGCGATACGGATATGCAGATCTCCTACCATTGTAACCGACTCTATGTGACCCTAACCCTACCCGGTGTCTATATAAACCGGAGGATTTTAGTCCGTAGGACAACATACACATCGACAATCATACCATAGGCTAGGTTCTAGGGTTTAGCCTCCTCGATCTCGTGGTAGATCTACTCTTGTACTACCCATATCATCAATATTAATCAAGCAGGACGTAGGGTTTTACCTCCATCGAGAGGGCCCGAACCTGGGTAAAACTTCGTGTCCCTTGTCTCCTGTTACCATCTGGACTAGACGCACAGTTTAGGACCCCCTACCCGAGATCCGCTGGTTTTGACACCAACACAAAGCTTCGATAAATGATAATAAGAGTGAAAGATATTTTCGCTTTGAGATGTGAAAAGCAAGAGCTCCCCCTAAATTTGTGCATGTCTTAAGATTTGCTTTGGACTGCAAATGCACAATGAGTTAGGATCATGGGTTACTCTTCCATGTCACATACATCTTGGTGGAGCGCTCAAAATAATAAAGATTGAATACATGCACTCATCACCAAGCAAAGTGAATGATCATATAAGGATAAGTAAGATAATATCATGTAACAAGCATAAGTGTAGCTTATGATCAACCACATGATCATCAATGTCTCACAGATAATAGCATAGTATCTCAAGCAATCAAAAGACAAACAAAGTTCAACCACCAAAGCAAGAGAGAATAAAAAGCAACGCTCTCTCTCGAAGCCTATGATCTATACATGTTTCTCCCCCTTTGGCAACAAGTTACCAAAAATTTCATAGAAAATGCATAGCACTAAAACGTCTCTCAAGCTTGGTCTTCAGGTGGTGGCGTAGAGATGGCTCCTTGGACAAGACTTCAGTTGATGTGGATGGAGCTGAAGGAGTTGGTGCTAGAGCTGGTTGCGCTGGAGATGTAGCTGGTGCAGATGATGTGGCTCTAGTGTCTGGAACAGGCACTGCAGTAGACCTCTAAGCTCTAGGCACTCTGGCAAATGCATCAGTGGTTGTCTTGCCCTTCCTGTCCTGCATATCATCTTGAAGTTGCTCCACAACAGACTGAATCTTAGTTACCTTCACATCCAAGTCATAGAATTTTTGCTCCACGATTCTTTCCAAGCTCTCCTGGTTTTGAGTCAGGGTGGCCAGTCCGTTCTCAATCCTCAGAGTGGATGCAATCAGGTAGCCAAGCTGATCTTGCTTGCTCTTCAGGAGATACTGAGATGCTTCTTCAGTAGTTGGCATCCTTGCAGCCTTTTTAGCTTTTGCCTTCTCCTTCTTGGCTTGTGCGTGCACAGAAGATGGTTCATCCTCATTCATAACCAAAATGTTGTCCTCGAAGTCTGGATAGATAGGCATGTGCTCCTTGTCCAGCAGATATGTACCAGTGCCCATCTTGGAGTTGATTAGCTCCTGGATCTGTGGGGCATACCCACAACTCCTCTTCTGATCTGCAGCTGTCCTCTTGATAGTTTCAACTATTAGGCTCATGACTTTGAACTTCTGTGGGACATCAAAGATGTGAAGCAAGTTAATTGCATGGCCTCTGATCATCTTGTGATCACCTGACTTTGGCAAGAGAGTGTGCTTGAGGATCCAGTTGATGGTTGGCAAGCCTGACAGAAGGTAATGTACAGATCCAAACTTGTGTGTCTCAAGAGCAGCATCTGGGATCTCCTTATACATGTGTGCCATTGTGTTGTGATCCTTCTTCCTGTTGGCATAGACATCCAAGTCATCTTCACTCTCTTTTGGGGCATTGATCAACTTCGCCCATTCAGCAACCGTGGACTGGTACCTCGTACCTTCAGACATCCAGACAATCCTTCCATCTGGGTAGAAATGAGCTGTGGAGTAGAACTGCATGATGAGCTCATCATTCCATTTTGTGAGCTTCTGAGCCACAAACTCATCGACTCCACAAGCCTTGAAACTATCATGTACACCTGGATAGTGATCCTCATTCTCCTTGATGTAGTCCTAGTCGACCCATCTCATGTCACACCCTATGGGCTTCTTGTCAAGCAACACTGTCTCATAGAAGTCCTATTGTTCCTTTGTGTGGAACCTGTAATCAACAGCAGTCCTTCTCCTGGTGGCATATGGATCTGACTCTCTCCATAGCCTCAGACCTGAGTCCTTCCTTATCTTCATGTTCTCAGCTACTGGATGAGCATCATTGTGATCTGGGATTTTGGGTTTGAGCTTCCTCGGGACTTGTCCTTCATCATCTTCATCAGCAGCAACTTCAGGCACTGGGGCCTCGTTCTTCTCAGCAGCTGGTATACTCCTGGTATTCCTATTAGGTGCACTCTTGGGCTTGGAGGCTGCTTTGGGTGCTTCTTTGGGCTTTGATGTTGCAGCCCCTGACTTTATAGCATCACCCATCAGCTTTTGTGCCTTGGGTGCTGGTGCAGCAACCTCTTCTTCCTCTTCTTCTTCCATCATGGAAGCCTTTCCAATCACTCTGGCCATGGTCTTCTTGACCCTTTCCTTCCTTTTCTTTCCTTCTGCAGCAGGCTCTTTGGGTTTGGATTCCAAAGATGCTTGAGTGGTGGCTCTAGCTTTTGACATGGGTTGTCTTCCTGCTGGCCTTTTGATCTTCATCCCTGGCTTAACTGCAGCTGAGTTGTACTCCTTCTTGAGCACTTTCTTCTTGGAAGTGGCCTCATCCTCAACTGCCACATAGTCTTCATCCTCAGATTCAGAGGTCTTCTTCTTTCTGGCCCTGGTGGCAGCTTTGGGTAAGTTGCTTGGGGTGCTCCTGCTACCATCATCTGAACTGCTAGAGGGACTAGTGCCCTCACTCAGGTGAACCTACTCCTCTGACTTCTCCTGGTTGTCACTCTAATCAGACATATTGCAAACACTGACAGCAGACCCTATGAATAGATATAGATGAGATAGAGTGGATGAGCATCACAAAATGCAGAGGTCTTTGCAAAAGAATGAGTCAAAAACTTAGTTTTAGTTTTCCACAGAAAGCTTTTCGGATCAACCGATTTGTAAACTCGGTGATACCGAAGCAGCTGTTGGAACCTAAACTAGTGAACTCGGTCAGACCGAGTCACAGTTCGGTGGCACCGAGACTGCAAGGGTTTCACAAAGTCCTGAACTCGATCACACTGATTTGCAATTCTCGGTCAGACCAAAAATTACATGTGCAATGGCCTGAGCCGAATCGGTGGTACCGAGTTCCACAACTCGGTGGGTCCGAGATGGTTTCAGCGGAAACCAAACCCTAAATTTTCAATTCACGACTAAACTACGGAGTGTTTTGACTGGATAAGAATGATCTCAATCGTGGCAAGATACATGGCGAACACAATGTGCTAGGAATCAGATAGGGATAGCACAGTGATCGAGTTCATACCCTAGTTCGGCGATGAACTCGCTACGGCAGCAACGGCAGGGATGATTCCCGTTGACGGCGGCGGAGACCAGCGGCAGGAGGCGGCTGGTGATGAGGAAGACGATCCGGAGACCCTGGAGGCAGAGCGGGCTAAGAGCGGGTCGAGGAGGTTCGGAAAGTTTTCCAAAATTTGACCCGTGGGTATATATAGCCCGACCTTGTCGGTGTGACCGAGTGGAACAACTCGGTGGCACCGAGATTCATAACTGTAGTCAGTTACTGAAACTCGGTGTGACCAAAAGGTTCAAATCGGTTGCACCGAGATTGAAAACCTAGATCGACTTAGTGATCTCGGTATGACCGAAATGGATGAATCGGTCAGACCGAAACGCACAAAGAAGTTTTGGAAGTTTAAGTCTATGACGAATCGGGGACTCCGAGTGCTCCTCACACAGAGTGGTTCGAATCTGACTTGATCAAATTTTGTGATGTAGCATGAATAGAGTTTGAGACGATAAAAGCATAGATAGCTAGAGAGGGATCTTAGGCATTCTTGTCCATCCACTTGGCAAAAGAAAAGAAAACCAATCAATCAAAACAACAAGTGGATGTCCTTGAATGAGTAAAATATGCAATCAACATGCTCACACAATAAAATGGCAATTGAAATATGTGGCAAAGCATGCACAACCAATTATAGCATCTATCAAACAATTTGCGATGACTAGGTCATCTATATATGAGTATATTGACTTAGGAGTCAAATGAGAACATTTGATCATAGGTCATACTCATCGTTTAAGCACAAGTGGGGTTACCACTTTTACATAAAGCATTGTTGTGTTCACACCATTAGAGTTGCTTTAGCTCAATTCTTAGAGTAAAGCTCCCCCTAGATGTGAGATCCCCCCCTAAGAGGGATGAACTAACCTCGGGTTTTGTCGATGATGACTTCAGGTAGATGTTGAAGATGTCGATGCTCAATGTTGATGTAGATCATTTGAAGCTATCCATTGGAGTGAGTTGCACTTTCAATACCTACACGGGTTAGTCCCACAAGGAATGAACAAGGATATCCATAGACATAAAGTGATGCACACACAAGATGATGTCTATGAAAGCTTTTAGGTTACCTTGTCCCTTGTCTTACCAACAAGAGGGTTTGTGACTCCTTGAACTAGTGCAAGATGTGGAAGTTGATTGCACTTGTTCTTGCCAAGATGATAAGAGTGAAGTATGTTGGCGGAGTCACCCTCAAGAACTCTCTAGTTCTTCTTCTTCGGGATCCACACCATCTTGATGGGAATCCTCGGTGTTGTAGTTGTACTTGATGAAGTGGAACTTGAAGTAGTCTTGGGAACCCACTTGACCAAGGCCTTAGGAGCTTCTTCAAATGCATCAATTTCCTCTTGAAGCTTGTCCTTTCCTTTTTGCTTGTGGTCTTGTGGTGGAAGATCATCTTGAGCTTGTGTCCCTTTGAAAGAAGTAGGATCATACTTCTCTTGTTGAGGAACAAACTTCATCTTGGGGTATTGATCTTCTTCCCACTCAAATCCATTGGCATTGAACTTTCATTCAAAACCAACACCTTGATTCTTCCGGTGCCTTCCTTGCTTGCGTAAAATTTCCTCGAATTGCTTACTTCGGGCAAGGCTCTTGTAAACACCTTTCTCTATAATTCCCTTCAATAAGCTATTTTATTGCTCAAGTGTAACTTGGCTAATAGAATCATTAGTGGAATCAACAGAACTACTAGAAGCAACAATATTGGATTTAGCATGATTATTGTTACTACTAGAGGAAGAATCTTTCTTGTTCTTGTTACTAGACTTGACTTGAGGCATGTAAGTGGATAAGAGTAAACGCTTGGAAATGTAAGAAGAACTTTTCTTACGAAGATCATCATTGATTGCTTTTAAGAACTCATGCTCTTGCTCAAGGTTGAGCTTTTCAAAGCGTAATTTCTCATGAGTCCTTAAAAGTTCTCGATGATCTCCTAAGATAGTTTCATGAGCTAACTTAAGAGTGTTTAGTTCTTTAGTTAGAGACTCAATCTTCTCTTTATCATTGTCATTCGTTTTATCTTGATTAGCATGATTAATTGAAGTTTCATCACAGTATTCATCACTAGAGTTGTCAACAAGTAAATCATCATCACCTAACAAGTCATCTTCATCACTATTGAAATCAACATACTCGGGGTGTGATACCTTTGGGCCTTTAGCCATGAAGCATGTTCCAACTCCTTCATTTGGTGAGTCAAATATGTCGTAGGAGTTCGTTGTCACAAGTGCTTGACCGGCAACACCTTTATCTTGAGTATATTCGGAGTCGGAGTGATAGCTTCTCTCGGAGTGGTTGTCGGAGTCGGAGCCGGATGCCCATTCACCAACATGAGCTTTATGTCTTCGTTTTGTGTAGCTCCTTGATGACTTGTCCTTTCTTTCTGAATCCTTGCTTCTCCGTGAGGGTATTCATTCATAACGATCATCTCTACTCCTTCTTTCTCTAGATGGTGATTCTTCTCTTCTACTTCTTCTCTTCGGAGAATCTTCTCTTCTCTTGTAGGGGGTTGTACACTCATTGGAATAGTTTCCGGGCCTTCCACAATTGTAGCAGTTTCGCTCTCGACTAGAAGATCTTTTGTCATTGTAGGACCTTGACTTGGAGCTTCTCTCTTTGCTTCTACTCTTGTAGAACTTGTTGAAGTTCTTCACCATTAAGTTCAATTCTTCATTGAAGGTTTGTTTCTCACTCGATGATGTGGGGTCTTCACATGAGGCTTTGTAAGCACCACTTGATTTGTTGTGAAGTTCCTCTTTATCCTTGAGTGACATCTCATGAGCAACAATTCTTCCGATGACTTCCGTTGGCTTGAGATCTTTGTAATTTGGCATCATTTGGATCAATGTGCACACGGTATCATATTTTCCATCCAAGGCTCTTAGGATCTTCTTGATGATGAATCTATCGGTAATCTCTTCACTCCCTAAGCCGGCAATCTCATTTGTGATAAGAGCAAGTGTCAGTGTCAAAACGGCGGATCTCGGGTAGGGGGTCCCGAACTGTGCGTCTAGGCCGGATGGTAACAGGAGGCAAGGGACACGAAGTTTTACCCAGGTTCGGGCCCTCTCGATGGAGGTAAAACCCTACGTCCTGCTTGATTAATATTGATGATATGGGTAGTACAAGAGTAGATCTACCACGAGATCGGAGAGCTAAACCCTAGAAGCTAGCCTATGGTATGATTGTTGTTCTGTATGTTGTCCTACGGACTAAAACCCTCCGGTTTATATAGACACCGGAGAGGGTTAGGGTTACACAAAGTCGGTTACAATGGTAGGAGATCTGCATATCCGTATCGCCAAGCTTGCCTTCCACGCCAAGGAAAGTCCCTTCCGGACACGGGACGAAGTCTTCAATCTTGTATCTTCATAGTCCAGGAGTCCGGCTGAAGGTATAGTCCGGCCATCCCGGACCCCCTAATCCAGGACTCCCTCAGTAGCCCCTGAACCAGGCTTCAATGACGACGAGTCCGGCGCGCAGATTGTCTTCGGCATTGCAAGGCGGGTTCCTCCTCCAAGTACTCATAGAAGATTTTGAACACAAAGATAGTGTCCGGCTCTGCAAAATAAGTTTCCACATATTGCCATAGAGAGAATAATATTTACACAAATCTAATCTGCTGACGTATTCCGTAGTGTGCACGCACCACGGCCAAGCCTTTATTCGAATCGTTTTACTATCCCACCTCAGCGCGTCATGCGAGGCGGTTTCCTTGGCACGTCTTGTTAAAGCAGAGATCGTGTCCCCTTATTCCGGGATTCTCATCAATACGGGCGTGGGTAACCCAACCGCGCCATTGATTACGGCGCTTGGAGATAAGCGAGTTTTACCAGGCTGGTGGGGACACGTAGTTGCGTCCACCCATATAAGGGGATAAGGATCCACCTTTTCACCTACGCCTTCTTCCTCCTTTGCCTATCCATTTTCGCGCACTCGAGCTCCAGCGCCCAAGTCCGCACTCCCCACCTCAACCTTCTCCAGCCATGTCCGGAGCGGGAGGCAAGTGGATGGTCTCCTCCGTCACGGAGGGACACATCAAAAAACTGAGGAAGGCCGGATACTTGTCTAACGACATCGCACACCGGCATCCCGAAGAGGGGCAGCTCCTCCCCACCCCAAGGCCCCATGAGAGGGTAGTGTTCCTTCCCCACTTCCTCCGCGGACTGGGCTTTCCTATCCACCCATTCTTCCGGGGACTCATGTTCTACTACGGCCTGGATTTCCATGATCTGGCCCCGAATTTCATCCTCAACATCTCGGCGTTTATCGTCGTGTGCGAGGCTTTCCTCTGCGTCCGCCCCCATTTCGGCCTATGGCTCAAGACTTTCAATGTCAAGCCGGAGGTGGTGCGCGCCAACCAGGCGGAGTGCGGAGGCGCCATGGTGGGCAAGATGCCCAACGTCTTATGGCTCCGAGGGCTCCTTTGTGGAGACCTTGAAGGGGTGCAATCGGGGTGGTTTTACATCACCGAGCCGCGCAACCCTGAGTGGGTCGCAGCCCCCGCATTCCGGTCCAGACCCCCAACGCGGATCACGTCCTGGAAAGAGACCGGGCATGTCGTGGGGCAGCAAAGGAGAGTGACCGGACTGCAAACATGCATCCAACCTTGGTGGACAAGAAGCTCAGGCTTGTCAACGTAGTCCAGGTCAATGCTCATCCGCCGGATCCTCCCGTGTCAAACAACGGCCTCAATCTGTGGGAGTTCAACCCGGCGCAGCACCGAACTCTGAACAGGCTCTTCGACACGACGTATGAAGACGTCTGGAAGGTGCTTTTCAAGGGCGGCGGAGGCTCCCAGCATCTGCTACCGAGGATCGCGGATTCAGCGCACAGCGTCACGCCAGCGCGGTAAGTTGTTTGTGCCTTTTACAGGGTATTAGTTTTTCATAGTTTAAACTCTATGCGGGATCTAAGCTCCCTTACCTTTGACAGGTTTGGCAGGCGAAGTCGGACAGATTGACCTGTCCGGTCCTTTGCCCGAAGACCCAGCCGATGCCCGCTTGCGAAGCTGCTAGTTCCGGCACCCCATGTGGTGCCGGAGAAGAAGGCCACGAAGAAGGCCACGGGGACTCGAAAAAGTGCCTGGCGCCAGGAGGTGTCGGGTTCATCATCCGACGGCTCCAAGGCGCATTCCTCCCGTGAAGACGAGGAGGAGGAAGAAGAGGCCTCTCCCCCTCCAGCGGGAGAGAGAAGAAAAGGTCCGCCCTCACTGGGGAGGCCGAAGGGTCCAAGAAGGGGAAAACCCTTCTTCGGACTACTCCACCCGACGCCGACGACGGCGGAGAGGAGTGGCCGCTCAGGGCCAAGCCCCTGCGAAATCGTAAGTATCCGGATACCAGAGTAATTCATAGTATTCCTTTATTGCACAGCTTTCCCTTATGTCGAATATGATTATGCAGCCCACCCAAAGACCGGCTCGACGCGTCATCGAGCAGTTCACTAGACTCGTCAGATGTGAATTCACTTCCGACGGCTTCCTCCCCCCGCCCTACGGACGACGCCGAAGTGTTGTCCCAACAGGTTCCAAGCCAGGAGGAGGTGGTCCTGGAGGCGCCGCAAGGCGACCTCCCGGACTCCAGGAGTAAAGGGGATAAAACCCCCCAGGGCTCCAAGTCCGGCTCTAGGCCGGACACCGCTCCGGAACCTTCAAAGGTTCCAGAGTCCGGGGCGACCTCCTTCCAAGAGGAGCAAGCCCACCGTGCCGGTGACCCCCGTCCAACCGGAGGCGCCGGACAATCTGTTGGAGGTGCTCAAAGGCGCCTCCATCGACGAGGAGCACCGCACCATTATGAGTGCGGTGGTCCAGAAGGTTCAGTCCGCCAAGAGCGGACTGACTGAAGCTTTGCTAGCCTTTTAACAGGCTTTGAGGTAAGTAAAGAATGTGTAAATAATATTACCGCATAGACAGTAGCCCCTGATGCTCTGTTTGGCGTTCGGGAAGAAAAGCCGAATAGAGGATCAAATAAAATTCGCAGGAGTCTAACAAAAAGGAGTCAATATGCGTGTGCAGGCTTCTCTGCTGGCGTCCGCCGTACTGACTGCGGAAGTGGACACGCTAAAGCAGAACCTCGAGCAGTCCGAGCAAGAGCTCGGGCGTGCCAAGAAGCAGCTCGAGGACAAGGAAGGTAAGAAATACCTTGTTTAAATATATATATAAAAAAGGTGCAATTGCAAAAAATGACAGGATTATCGTGGCTATTGTAGGGGCCACGTCTGAGGTGGCGACCCTTAAGCAAGCGCTGGTCGAGGCCGAGAAGAGGGCGGCCACGGAGCGCACCAAGCGGGAGAAGTATGAGGCCCAGGTTGGCAAGGTGCGGCAAGAGCTCCAGGCTCTCATGGAAAAACATGAGAGTTTGGAGCTTGACTCAAAGACGCGAGCGTCCGAGCTCGCGTGGCTATTGAAAATGCCAAGTCTGCCAAGGCCGAATCCCAGAAGACCCTCCAGGAGTTGGATGCGGTGAAAAGATAGCGGCGGGTAAGGCATTCTTTATGCAAAGCAAACACATAAACGTGAGTTACTTGTTACTTACCCGAATCCGGAGCTCTCCAGGAGCGTTCGCAGATCTTCCCGTAGCGTGTCCGATGCCGCCGCATTCTATCGAGCCGAGGAGGGCAGCTCAGAGAAGGTGTTCTGGTCTCAGTATGCTGAGGCCGGACACCCCGTGCCCCTGAGCGACCAGCTGAAGCAACTGGTCGAGCTCCACAAGGCGGCCGAACAGGCCATGAAGGGCCTCATAGTTCGGCTGTGGCCTGGAGAGGCTCTGCCTGGGAGCTATTTCGGGCTGGTGCGGCGGCTGGTGGGGGCCTGTCCAAGGCTCGAAGTCATCAAGCGCTCCGTCTGCATTGAAGGTGCCCGTAGGGCCCTTGCCCGTGCTAAGGTGCACTGGGGCAAGCTGGATGCTGAGAAGCTTGTGAAGGACGGGCCACCGCCGGGGAAAGAGCATCGCAAGCCCGAGAATTATTATACGGATGTTCTGAAGGGTGCCCGCCTTGTGGCGGATGAATGTTCCAGGGATGTAATTTTTGAGTAAAACTCGCTCGTTTTGTCCTGTGCGCTGAAAACTTGTTCATATGCGCTAAGCAATGCTGTTGAATTTAAAATATTACCTTCTGTGCGGCTGTTTATCAATTCTGAGAGATGGCGAGTCGTCGGCTTCTGCCCCCTGCCGCTAGTGCTGGGGTGTTCGGGATAAACCTGAGCGCTCTTTTTCCCATGTTTGGGTCCTTCGAGGGAGGCGCTCAGCACAACGAACAAGGCAATCGGACTATAATGCGTGAACACTCTCACTTAGCCATAGAATTCTATAATTTTAAATTTCGGCGAAGCCCCTGGTATTCGGAAGACCGAGTTCGGGGCGCTATCCACGCCTTGGCCGGACAGAGCCGACTCCTCGCTCTAAGCGGCATAAGTCTTTAGGGACTCGAAAAACCTCTCGAACAGCGACCAGCTCTCGCTTCATCATGACAATCAGTTTTAGCTTCTCTACTGAGGTGCTCGACCCAGCTCAACTGGGGCACAATCGCAGTAGTTCTCCTAGTGCTACCTTAGCCGATATAGCGGAACGTAAGGCACCAAAACATAGGAGCCGGGCAAACCCAACTATTGACCCAAGACATGATTCGGAGCCGATGCATATAATGCTATAAGTTCGGGGTGCCGCACTTGTTAAAGTGTTCGGACTTCTCACACCATATTGAGGGGTACTAAAGCCCCTGGCGTATTTTGGCCGTACCAAAGTGTACGGGTGCAACATGTCGTTAAGGAACATATATTTGTAAAAAAAGAGTAATGCAAAAATAGACAAAAGCTATGCATTGTTTATTAAAAAGGGCTGCGATCAAAGCAGAACGATACAAATAATGCGATAAGCAAAAGGTTGGACTATTTAACATGTCCGTTCCAGGGGCAGGCTGCGGAATGGTATGCGAAACAGGTATACTGCTCGTGATAGAGACCACCTGGGAGTTCCGTAATGCGGCATGGCTTGTCTGCTTCCCTGGTTCTTGCATCGTTTGTGCGGCAATTGAACTGCCGAACAGGCCTTCCGAAGAATGGAGTCCTGAAAGTAAGAGAAAATTAAAAAATCGGCAGCCCCTGGTGCGGTTTAAGCCGTGTTTCGGGCGTGCCGTGATGGTGCCCCTCCCCCTGTACCCATGGTATTTCTAGAGCGTAGTTATGTACGCGAAGCACTGGTGTCGCATTTTTGCGAGGGCTGGGGTTGGGGCCGCATTGCTACGCCTGCTCGGAACGTGCCAGGCGGTCTTGTTGTAGGTTACTCCGGGCGCGCTTGACGGTGTCCGGACGTTTAATGGCCGGACTGGAGAACTGCCTGGAGAGGCTGCTTTGTACTTCCGCTGCAAGGGCCGCCGTGTGCTCCTCCGTTCGGAGGGAGCGTTCGGTGTTTCCATTGACCGTAATTACTCCTCGAGGGCCTGGCATCTTGAGCTTAAGGTATGCGTAGTGCGGTACCGCATTGAACTTGGCGAATGCGGTTCGCCCGAGCAGTGCGTGATAGCCACTGCGGAATGGGACTATGTCGAAGATTAACTCCTCGCTTCGGAAATTATCCGGAGATCCGAAGACCACTTCAAGTGTGACTGAGCCTGTACAGTTGGCCTCTACACCTGGTATTACGCCTTTAAAGGTCGTTTTGGTGGGCTTAATCCTCGAGGGATCTATGCCCATTTTCCGCACTGTATCCTGGTAAAGCAGGTTCAGGCTGCTGCCGCCGTCCATAAGGACTCTAGTGAGATGAAATCCGTCAATAATTGGGTCTAGAACCAATGCGGCGAATCCGCCATGACGGGTGCTAGTGGGATGGTCCCTTCGATCAAAGGTGATCGGGCAGGAGGACCATGGGTTGAACTTTGGGGCGACTGGCTCTACCGCGTATACGTCCCTTAACGCGCGCTTCCGCTCCCTCTTGGGGATGTGGGTTGCGTATATCATGTTCACCGTCCGCACTTGTGGGGGAAAACCCTTCTGTCCACTGTTGTTCGGCGGCCGGGGCTCTTCGTCGTCATCGCTATGCAGCCCCTTGTCAGTATTTTCGGCATTTAACTTGCCTGCCTGCTTGAACACCCAACAATCCCTGTTGGTGTGATTGGCCGGCTTTTCGGGGGTGCCATGTATCTGGCACAAGCGGTCGAGTATTCGGTCCAAACTGGACGGGCCCCTAGGATTTCTTTTGAATGGCTTTTTCCGCTGACCGGATTTATAGCCTCTGAATCCGGCATTAACTGCCGTATCCTCAGCATTGTCGCCGTTAATGCGGCGCTTCTGCTTGTTGCGACGCGACCTGCCACTACTGTCCCTGGTATCCGAATTACCAGGGTTCTTGGTCATATTGTTGCTACGAGCAAGCCAGCTGTCTTCTCCCGCGCAAAAGCGGGTCATGAGTGTCGTGAGTGCTGCCATAGATTTCGGCTTTTCCTGTCCAAGGTGCCGGGCAAGCCACTCGTCACGGATATTGTGCTTGAAGGCTGCTAGGGCCTCTGCGTCCGGACAGTCGACTATTTGATTTTTCTTTGTTAGGAACCGTGTCCAGAATTGCCTGGCCGATTCCTCTGGCTGCTGAATTACGTGGCTTAGGTCATCGGCGTCTGGTGGTCGCACATAAGTGCCCTGGAAATTGTCGAGGAATGCGGCTTCCAGGTCCTCCCAACAACTGATTGATCCTGCTGGCAAGCTGTTAAGCCAATGCCGAGCTGGTCCTTTAAGCTTGAGTGGGAGGTATTTGATGGCGTGGAGATCATCGCCGCGGGCCATGTGGATATGAAGGAGATAATCCTCGATCCATACCGCAGGATCTGTTGTGCCATCATATGATTCGATGTTTACGGGTTTGAAACCCTCGGGGATTTGATGATCCATTACTTCGTCTATGAAGCCTAGTGGGTGTGCGGCACCTCTGTACTGGGCTATATCACGACGTAGCTCCAATGAGCTTTATTTACTGTGTTCGGCCCTGCCGGATTTGTGTCCGGCGTGACGGTTACCGTCTCGAGTCATGGGGCGCCCACGCGATCCGTAGATCGATCTTGTTTGCCTTGCCTTGTCCTCCAACATGCTTCGCAGGTCAGGCGCATTTTCCCATGCCTTGGTACGGGGTGCGGCTTGAGTGGAGGGCCGAGAGGCCTCTTTGTCGCGGCCACGAGGTGGCCGGTCGGCCGTATCAAGTGTTGGTGATGTAGGTTTAAGTGCTTCCTCCTCTAATCGGGGTAGCAACCTGCGCTTTGGGTAGCTCTTGAAGGGGCGTTCGAGTTTACGCTCTTCGGCCGCAAGGACTTCAGTCCATCTGTCGACTAGCAAATCTTGATCAGCTCTAAGCTGTTGCTGTTTTTTCTTGAGGCTTCTTGCCGTGGCCATAACCCTGCGTTGAAAACGCTCTTGCTCGACGGGATCCTCTGGCACGACGAATTCGTCATCAGCGAGGCTTGCCTCGTCTTCGGAGGGAGGCGGATAATTATCGTCCTCGACCTCTCTGTCTGCCGCTCTCTCATGAGGGCTGGCTTCTCCACCCTCCTGTGCTGAATCTTGCTGGAGGGGGTTTTCTTTGGCACTCTCCGGAGTATTATTATCTCCCGTGCCGGAATCGCCATGTTTTCTTTGGCGGGATTTTGAGCGGCACCGCTGACGCCGGCGCTTAGGCTGTTTCTTGGAGGGGTCATCCTTCGCTATTCCATCGCCATCTCCTTCTTTTGGGGTGTCCACCATGTATATGTCATACGATGAGGTGGCTTTCCAGGGCCCAATATATAGGCGCTGGTTCTTCATCGTCTCCTGCATCGGTGTCCATACCGTCGATGTCTTCGTAGTCGAAGTCGATCATGTCGGTTAAATCATCGACAGTGGCTACAAAGTGGGTGGTGGGTGGGCTTTGAATTTCTTCATCATGCGTATCCCAACCTTGCTGATCGTAGTCCGGCCAGGGCTCTCCTGATAAAGAGAGAGACTTTAGTGTTTTCAGAATATCGCCGAAAGGCGAGTGCTGAAAGATGTCCGCGGCAGTAAACTCCATGATCGTCGCCCAATTGGATTCGATTGGCAGGGGCGCGGAGGGTTCGGAGTCCGGCTCCTTGGAGTCACGAGTCTCGCGAAGTGCAGGGCTGGTGTTCGGCTAGATCGCCGTTGGGATCGCAGCCCCCGAGGCGGCGTCCAACCACCCATCCTCGATCGGCGCAGTTGGCTCCGAATTAAGGGACGAAGCCGATGCGGGTGCGGCATCAAGGGCATTGTTCGGCGGCAGAGCTAGATCATGCTCGTTGTGACAGTGCGGCGCGCTCGGCAGTGGCTCAAATCCGTCGAGGATCAAGTCCCCACGGATGTCAGTCGTGTAGTTTAAACTTCCAAATCTGACCTGACGGCCAGGGGCATAGCTTTCGATCTGCTCCAGATGGCCAAGTGAATTGGCCCGCAGTGCGAAGCCGCCGAAGACGAAGATCTGTCTGGCACTACAAGAAATATGTTAATACGTGACAGTTCTGATCCATCATGGGTGAGTGATAAACTGTCATGGGTGACCGTCCATGACGGACTCGAAGTCCGTCATGTATATCGCGTCATAATTTGGCATAGTACCTTACATGACAGTTCTTTTCCGTCATGGATCTGGCTTAGGCCCGCCCAGGCCTAATCCATTGTGACGGAGCAGACCGTCATGGACTAACGCCACGTAGGACTTTTGATTGACCCATTCAAATGACGTGGCTGCCTATGTGGATACTATTTTCTGTCACAAAATTCGTCATGGAGAGCACATTAGGCCATTTCTTTCTGCGCAATTTTGAGCCAGTGGATTTTTTCTCTAGCATAATACATTACATAGATCATAGTGCCAACATTGGCTGAAGAAAAAACATATTTCAAAGTGCCATAAAATAGAAAGATCATGTAGTACTTATGCAGCCATCTACCAATATGTACAACATAGCAGTTTACAAAATCCTCCATGAAATGATAATTTACAACACGAATTGACAAAATACAACACATAGCAAGTTTAGGACCAGCACAATCCAATTTACATCAACAACATATATAAAAGTTTCTTATTCAATTTCTTGCAATCAATGCTCTTCATGGCAACTATCATCTCATGCAGTTGTGAGAGGCAACAAGTAGGATTAATATATCTGTCCAAAAATAGAACAAACATTAGACATTTTTAGATATGAGTAATTTTGTTAGAACCAACCAAAGGGGTGTCATTTTATCAAGTTTCAGGATAAAGTTTCACTTGTATGTATGTTGGAAGAACAAAAAGATTTAGAAAATTTTATGTAGAAATATTGATGATAAGTTACAACAATTTTGTACGGACAACCATGTTATAAACCTGACTACCAGATCTACAAAAATATTATATACTCTACACTGAAGATGATTGTAACAATTTTGGGAAGATGATATAACTTAATAACAAATGAATGTACGCATTGGGAAATATTACAAGTGTTGATGTAACGAACACAACCCCAGCTTGGCCCTCTTTGGCTCTGTGCAGAAGATAATTGGTTGGAGAGAACCCCTTAGTATGCTAAAATATAACAAGTAACCTACTTTTGGTAGCAAGGAACAGACTTGTTGCTGTGGAATAGATTTTGGTTATATGGTTGTGTCTGGTGCAGAACAAAGAAAATACTAAGCTGACCCATTATAAGGTATGGTTAAGTAAACAAATTGCATGTGCTGGCAAGTTATATTGCCTACAGTGAGGATTTAAACTAGCTAATGACACGTCTGGGTATGAATACACATTGATTTCTGTACATATTAGATGGAACATAAAGCTGCAAGAATATGGATGATAAGATCCCCAGAGTAAATACTTGCTTGGTGTAAAGGTGTAGTGTATGGTGTACCTATGTTAATATGGCTCTGCTTGCGTGTCATGAATATCTTGTGCAAAGTACCCAAGGAATCTTGCATATATCCTGCTGCATTTTCGTTGCCTTGAAGTTCATCAGAGAATACAACAGCTTTCTGTTTTGGACTAGATGGTGTGAAAAGAGATCTTGCCGGTACAAATACGGCAGTGTGCTTGTTTCTGTGTTTGGCTAGATTTCAAGAGAGAAAGTCAACTGAATTAACAGGATAAACAACAAGTCATACTCTACAGATGTAAATGTCATCCAGATTTTTATCTGGGATTTTTGGAACCATACAGCAACAGCCTAGGAGTATGTACAAGTTGAAGGAGTAGTATTGTTCAGAGTAGTCTCGTAATATTTATTTTCCAAAGAGATTTATTTTCTGGACGACAGCCACTGTACCATCTAGTAAGACTGTGTCAAAGCAAGAAACTTTCAGGTAGGTTTTGAAGCAATTTCTAGTTTCACGCTAACCATTACAATAGGAAAGTCAAAACTTCACATTTGTGGTACTCAAGCTCAGGCAATTAGCATGCTGCTGACCTAACAGACGTACATGCAATTTGCATGTTGCAAAACTCCAGTTGGATGGTGAATGGCGGCAAGTAAAAATAACAACCTGTTTTATGTGGGTATCCCAGGCACAAGAATCATTGGGCTTGCAATGTGAAGCTAGGGGAAGTTGCACAGCAGTACAGTGATCTGTCCAACCTGAAAATCCATCCAGCACTAGTAGTCGAATGAATCAGTGTATCAGTACTACATCCTAATAAATTAACGTACTACCATCCAAAAGTACCATCGTGTTGTATAATAAATCACTGTTTTAGCATTACATCATACTAAATGATTATAAGTTTAGAGTACATCCCACTTAATAATATGTGGGCTTGGCAGGCAACATCTTAACTTATGCGGCATATGCGGGGGAGGAGCAGGCCTCCCGATTACCTTGCAGCATAAGAACCACCTATCCAGCACATACAGTTTACAAAATATCATATGCACTACGTACATCAGGTATTTCACGGACTCAAAAATTAGAAGACATGTAAAATATATTACTATATGAGGACATTTGATTTCTGAAGGTTCACGTCCATTTCACCAGTAGGTGCTTGGTCTAGTTTAAAAAACAGAATTAGTTGCTCGGTTATGCATGGTATTTGTCAGAAAATAAGTAGAGTATTCAGTTGAAACCTATACAGATGTTGGAAATATGCCCTAGAGGCAATATTAAAAAGCATTATTATTATATTTCCTTGTTCATGATAATTGTCTTTATTCATGCTATAATTGTGTTATCCGGAAATCGTAATACATGTGTGAATAAACACACCAACATGTCCCTAGTAATCCTCTGGTTGACTAGCTCGTTGATCAACAGATAGTCATGGTTTCCTGACTATGGACATTGGATGTCATTGATAACGGGATCACATCATTAGGAGAATGATGTGATGGACAAGACCCAATCCTAAACATAGCATAAGATCGTATAGTTCGTTTGCTAGAGTTTTCCAATGTCAAGTATCTTTTCCTTAGACCATGAGATCGGGTAACTCCCGGATACCGTAGGAGTGCTTTGGGTGTGCAAATGTCACAACGTAACTGGGTGACTATAAAGGTATACTACGGGTATTCTCCGAAAGTGTCTGTTGGGTTGACACATCAAGACTGGGATTTGTCACTCCGTATGACGGAGAGGTATCACTGGGCCCACTCGGTAATGCATCATCATAATGAGCTCAAAGTGACCAAGTGTCTGGTCACGGGATCATGCATTACGGTACGAGTAAAGTGACTTGCCGGTAACGAGATTGAACGAGGTATTGGGATACCGACGATCGAATCTCGGGCAAGTAACATATCGATTGACAAAGGGAATTGCATACGGGGTTGATTGAATCCTCGACATCGTGGTTCATCCGATGAGATCATCATGGAGCATGTGGGAACCAACATGGGTATCTAGATCCCGCTGTTGGTTATTGACCGGAGAGTCGTCTCGGTCATGTCTGCTTGTCTCCCGAACCCGTAGGATCTACACACTTAAGGTTCGGTGACGCTAGGGTTGTAGGGATATGTATATGCAGTAACCCCCGAATGTTGTTCGAGTCCCGGATGAGATCCCGGACGTCATGAGGAGTTCCAGAATGGTCGGGAGGTAAAGAATTATATATAGGAAGTACTATTTCGGCATCGGGACAAGTATTCGGGGTCACCGGTATTGTACCGGGACCACCGAAAGGGTCCCGGGGGTCACCGGGTGGGGCCACCTGCCCCGGGGGGCCACATGGGCTGTAGGGGGTGCGCCTTGGCCTATATGGGCCAAGGGCACCAGCCCCAAGAGGCCCATGCGCCTAGGGTTCAAGGAAGGGAAGAGTCCCAAAGGGGGAAGGCACCTCCTAGGTGCCTTGGGGAGGAGGGATTCCTCCCTTGGCCGCACCCCCTAGGAGATTGGATCTCCTAGGGCCGGCGCCCCCCCTTGGCCCTCCTATATATAGTGGGGAGATGGAGGACTTCTACACCACACCTTTGGTGCCTCCCTCTCCCTCTCCAAACATCCTCCTCCTCCATAGTGCTTGGCGAAGCCCTGCCGGAGTACTGCAGCTCCATCACCACCACGCCGTCGTGCTGCTGCTGGAGCCATCTTCCTCAACCTCTCCTTCCCCTTGCTGGATCAAGAAGAAGGAGACGTTACGCTGACCGTACGTGTGTTGAACGCGGAGGTGCCGTCCGTTCGGCGCTAGGATCTCCGGTGATTTGGATCACGTCGAGTACGACTCCCTCATCGCCATTCTTTGAACGCTTCCGCTCACGATCTACGAAGGTATGTAGATGCATCTGATCACTCGTTGCTAGATGAACTCATAGATGGATCTTGGTGAAACCGTAGGAAATTTTTTTGTTTTCTGCACGTTCCCCAACAGTGGCATCATGAGCCTAGGTCTATGCGTAGTTCTCTTGCAACGAGTAGAACACAATTCGTTGTGGGCGTTGATGTTGTCAACTTTCTTGCCGCTACTAGTCTTATCCTTGCTTCAACGGTATTGTGGGATGAAGCGGCCCGGACCAACCTTACACGTACGCTTACGTGAGACCGGTTCCCACCGACTAACATGCACTAGTTGCATAAGGTGGCTGGCGGGTGTCTGTCTCTCCCACTTTAGTTGGAGCGGATTCGATGAAAAGGGTCCTTATGAAGGGTAAATAGAAGTTGACAAATCACGTTGTGGCTTTCACGTAGGTAAGAAAACGTCTTGTCTAGAACCCTACTTCAGCCACGTAAAAACTTGCAACAACAATTGAGGACGTCTAACGTTTTTTTGCAGCAAGTGCTTTGTGATATGATATGGCCAAAGTGTGATGAATGATGAATGATCTAATGTGATGTATGAGATGTTCATGCTATGTAATAGGAATCACGACTTGCATGTCGATGAGTATGACAATCGGCAGGAGCCATAGGAGTTGTCTTTATTTTTTTGTATGACCTGCGTGTCCTTGAGAAACGCCATGTAAATTACTTTACTTTATTGCTAAACACGTTAGCCATAGTAGTAGAAGTAATAGTTGGCGAGCAACTTCATGGAGACACGATGATGGAGATCATGATGATGGAGATCATGGTGTCACGCCGGCGACAAGATGATCATGGAACCCCAAGATGGAGATCAAAGGAGCTATGTGATATTGGCCATATCATGTCACTGTTATTATTTGATTGCATGTGATGTTTATCATGTTTCTGCATCTTGTTTACTTAGAACGACGGTAGTAAATAAGATGATCCCTCATAATAATTTCAAGAAAGTGTTCCCCCTAACTGTGCACCATTGCGACAGTTTCTTGTTTTCGAAGCACCACGTGATGATAGGGTGTTAGATTCTAACGTTCACATACAACGGGTGTAAGACAGATTTACACATGCAAACACTTAGGTTGACTTGACGAGCCTAGCATGTACAGACATGCCTCGGAACACAGAAGACCGAAAGGTCGAGCATGAGTCGTATAGAAGATACGATCAACATGAAGATGTTCACCGACGTTGACTAGTCCGTCTCACGTGATGATCGGACACGGCCTAGTTAACTCGGATCATGTTACTTAGATACAGGAGGGATGTTATCTAAGTGGGAGTTCATTGAATAATTTGATTAGATGAACTTAATTATCATGAACTTAGTCTAAAATCTTTACAATATGTCTTGTAGATCAAATGGCCAACGTGTCCTCAACTTCAACGCGTTCCTAGAGAAAACCAAGCTGAAAGACGATGGCAGCAACTATACGGACTGGGTCCGGAACCTGAGGATCATCCTCATAGCTGCCAAGAAAGATTATGTCCTAGAAGCACCGCTAGGTGACGCACCCATCCCAGAGAACAAGCGTTATGAACGCTTGGCAGTCACGTGCTGATGATTACTCCCTCGTTCAGTGCGGCATGCTTTACAGCTTAGAACCGGGGCTCCAAAAGCGTTTTGAGAGACACGGAGCATATGAGATGTTCGAAGAGCTGAAAATGGTTTTCCAAGCTCATGCCCGGGTCGAGAGATATCAAGTCTCCGACAAGTTCTTCAGCTGTAAGATGGAGGAAACAGTTCTGTCAGTGAGCACATACTCACTATGTCTGGGTTGCATAACCGCTTGACTCAGCTGGGAGTTAATCTCCCGGATGACGCGGTCATTGACAGAATCCTTCAGTCGCTTCCACCGAGCTACAAGAGCTTTGTGATGAACTTCAATATGCAGGGGATGGAAAAGACCATTCCTGAAGTATTTGCAATGCTGAAATCAGCAGAGGTAGAAGTCAAAAAGGAACATCAAGTGTTGATGGTGAATAAAACCACTAAGTTCAAGAAAGGCAAGGGTAAGAACCTTCAAGAAGGACGGCAAGGGAGTTGCCGCGCCCGGCAAGCAAGCTGCCGGGAAGAAGCCAAAGAATGGACCCAAGCCCGAGACTGAGTGCTTTTATTGCAAGGAAAGTGGTCACTGGAAGCGGAACTGCCCCAAATACTTAGCGGACAAGAAGGCCGGCAAAACGAAAGGTATATGTGATATACATGTAATTGATGTGTACCTTACCAGTACTCGTAGTAGCTCCTGGGTATTTGATACCGGTGCGGTTGCTCACATTTGTAACTCAAAACAGGAGCTGCGGAATAAGCGGAGACTGGCGAAGGACGAGGTGACGATGCGCGTCGGGAATGGTTCCAAGGTCAATGTGATCGCCGTCGGCACGCTACCTCTACATTTACCTTCGGGATTAGTTTTAAACCTTAATAATTGTTATTTAGTGCCAGCTTTGAGCATGAACATTGTATCAGGATCTCGTTTAATTCGAGATGGCTACTCATTTAAATCCGAGAATAATGGTTGTTCTATTTATATGAGAGATATGTTTTATGGTCATGCTCCGATGGTGAATGGTTTATTCTTAATGAATCTCGAGCGTAATGCTACACATGTTCATAGTGTGAGTACCAAAAGATGTAAGGATTGATAATGATAGTCCCACATACTTGTGGCACTGCCGCCTTGGTCACATAGGTGTCAAACGCATGAAGAAGCTCCATGCAGATGGACTTTTAGAGTCTCTTGATTACGAATCATTTGACACGTGCGAACCATGCCTCATGGGTAAAATGACCAAGACTCCGTTCTCAGGAACAATGGAGCGAGCAACCAACTTATTGGAAATCATACATACTGATGTGTGCGGTCCAATGAGTGTTGAGGCTCGCGGTGGCTATCGTTATGTTCTCACCCTCACTGATGACTTGAGTAGATATGGGTATGTCTACTTAATGAAACACAAGTCTGAGACCTTTGAAAAGTTCAAGGAATTTCAGAGTGAGGTTGAGAATCAACGTGACAGGAAAATCAAGTTCCTGCGATCAGATCGTGGAGGAGAATACTTGAGTCACGAGTTTGGCACACACTTAAGAAAATGTGGAATAGTTTCACAACTCACGCCGCCTGGAACACCTCAGCGTAATGGTGTGTCCGAACGTCGTAATCGCACTCTATTAGATATGGTGCGATCTATGATGTCTCTTACTGATTTACCGCTATCTTTTTGGGGCTATGCTTTAGAGACTGCCGCATTCACTTTAAATAGGGCTCCGTCGAAATCCGTTGAGACGACACCGTATGAATTATGGTTTGGGAAGAAACCTAAGCTGTCGTTTCTAAAAGTTTGGGGATGCGATGCTTATGTCAAGAAACTTCAACCTGAAAAGCTCGAACCCAAGTCGGAAAAATGCGTCTTCATAGGATACCCTAAAGAAACTATTGGGTATACCTTCTACCTCAGATCCGAAGGCAAGATCTTTGTTGCCAAGAATGGATCCTTTCTAGAGAAAGAGTTTCTCTCGAAAGAAGTAAGTGGGAGGAAAGTAGAACTTGATGAAGTATTACCTCTTGAACCGGAAAATGGCGCAACTCAAGAAAATGTTCCTGAGGTGCCTGCACCGACTAGAGAGGAAGTTAATGATGATGATCATGAAACTTCAGATCAAGTTGCTACTGAATTTCGTAGGTCCACAAGGACACGTTCCGCACCAGAGTGGTACGGCAATCCTGTCTTGGAAATCATGTTGTTAGACAACGGTGAACCTTCGAACTATGAGAAGCGATGGCGGGCCCAGATCCGACAAATGGCTAGAAGCCATGAATCCGAGATAGGATCCATGTATGAAAACGAAAGTATGGACTTTGACTGACTTGCCCGACGGCGAGCCATAGAAAATAAATGATCTTTAAGAAGAAGACAGACGCGGATGGTAATGTGACCATCTTAAGCTCAGCTTGTCGCTAAGGGTTATCGACAAGTTCAAGGGGTTGACTACGATGAGACTTTCTCCCTAGAAGCTGAAGTCCATCCGAATCATGTTAGCATGCCGCATTCTATGATTATGAGATATGGCAACAATGGACATCAAAACGACATTCCTTAATGGTTCCTTAAGGAAGAATTGTATATGATGCAGCCGGAGGTTTTGTCGATCCTAAGAATGCTAACAAGCTATGTAAGCTCCAGCGATCCATTTATGGGCTGGTGCAAGCATCTCGGAGTTGGAACATTCGCTTTGATGAGATGATCAAAGCGTTTGGGTTTATGCAGACTTATGGAGAAGCCTGCGTTTACAAGAAAGTGAGTGGGAGCTCTGTAGCATTTCTCATATTATATGTAGATGACATACTTTTGATGGGAAATGATATAGAACTTTTGGACAACATTAAGGCCTACTTGAATAAGAGTTTTTCAATGAAGGAACTTGGAGAAGCTGCTTATATATTAGGCATCAAGATCTATAGAGATAGATCGAGACGCCTCATAGGTCTTTCACAAAGCACATACCTTGATAAGATATTGAAAAAGTTCAATATGGAGCAGTCTAAGAAGGGGTTCTTGCCTGTGTTGCAAGGTGTGAAATTGAGCTCAGCTCAATGGTTAGCCAATCCAATGTGCCGAGAAAGATAGAAGAGATGAGTGTCATCCCCTATGCCTCAGCCATAGGTTCTATTATGTATGCCATGCTGTGTACCAGACCTGATGTAAACCTTGCCGTAAGTTTGGTAGGAAGGTACCAAAGTAATCCCGGCAAGGAACACTGGACAGCGGTCAAGAATATCCTGAAGTACCTGAAAAGGACTAAGGAAATGTTTCTCGTTTATGGAGGTGACGAAGAGCTCGTCGTAAAGGGTTACGTCGACGCTAGCTTCGACACAGATCTGGATGACTCTAAGTCACAAACCGGATACGTGTATATTTTGAATGGTGGGGCAGTAAGCTGGTGCAGTTGCAAGCAAAGCGTCGTGGCGGGATCTACATGTGAAGCAGAGTACATGGCAGCCTCGGAGGCAGCACATGAAGCAATATGGGTGAAGGAGTTCATCACCGACCTAGGAGTCATACCCAATGCGTCGGGGCCGATCAAGCTCTTCTGTGACAACACTGGAGCTATTGCTCTTGCCAAGGAGCCCAGGTTTCACAAGAAGACAAGGCACATCAAGCGTCGCTTCAACTCCATTCGTGAAAATGTTCAAGATGGAGACATAGAGATTTGTAAAGTGCACACGGACCTGAATGTAGCAGATCCGTTGACTAAACCTCTCCCTAGAGCAAAACATGATCAACACCAGAATTCCATGGGTGTTCGATTCATCACAATGTAACTAGATTATTGACTCTAGTGCAAGTGGGAGACTGTTGGAAATATGCCCTAGAGGCAATAATAAAAGGATTTTTATTATATTTCCTTGTTCATGATAATTGTCTTTATTCATGCTATAACTGTGTTATCCGGAAATCGTAATACATGTGTGAATGATAGACACCAACATTTCCCTAGTAAGCCTCTAGTTGACTAGCTCGTTGATCAATAGATAGTCATGGTTTCCTGACTATGGGCATTGGATGTCATTGATAACGAGATCACATCATTAGGAGAATGATGTGATGGACAAGACCCAATCCTAAACATAGCACAAGATTGTATAGTTCGTTTGCTAGAGTTTTCCAATGTCAAGTATCCTTTCCTTAGACCATGAGATCGTGTAACTCCCGGGTACCGTAGGAGTGCTTTGGGTACACCAAACGTCACAACGTAACTAGGTGACCATAAAGGTATACTACGGGTATCTCCGAAAGTGTCTGTTGGGTTGACACGGATCAAGACTGGGATTTGTCACTCCGTATGACGGAGAGGTATCACTGGGCCCACTCGGTAATGCATCATCATAATGAGCTCAAAGTGACCAAGTGTCTGGTCACGGGATCATGCATTACGGTACGAGTAAAGTGACTTGCCGGTAACGAGATTGAACGAGGTATTGGGATACCGACGATCGAATCTCGGGCAAGTAACATATCGATTGACAAAGGGAATTGCATACGGGGTTGATTGAATCCTCGACATCATGGTTCATCCGATGAGATCATCGTGGAGCATGTGGGAGCCAACATGGGTATCCAGATCCCGCTGTTGGTTATTGACCGGAAGAGTCGTCTCGGTCATGTCTGCTTGTCTCCCGAACCCGTAGGGTCTACACACTTAAGGTTCGGTGACGCTAGGGTTGTGAAGATATGTATTGCAGTAACCCGAATGTTGTTCGGAGTCCCGGATGAGATCACGGACGTCACGAGGAGTTCCGGAATGGTCCGGAGGTAAAGAATTATATATATAGGAAGTGCTGTTTCGGCCATCGGGACAAGTTTCGGGGTCACCGGTATTGTACCGGGACCACCGGAAGGGTCCCGGGGGTCCACCGGGTGGGGCCACCTATCCCGGAGGGCCCCATGGGCTGAAGTGGGAGGGAACCCAGCCCATAGTGGGCTGGGGCGCCACCCCCTAGGGCCCATGCGGCTAGGGTTGAGGGGAAACCCTAAAGGGGGGCGCCCCCTTGCTTGGGGGGCAAGCCCCCCACCCTAGGCCGCCGCCCCCCTAGTAGATCATCTACTAGGGCCGGCGCCCCCCTTGGCACCCCTATATATAGTGGGGGAGAGGAGGGACTTCACACCCCAGCCCCTGGCGCCTCCCTCTCTCCCCGTTACGTCTCTCTTCCTCGTAGTATAGGCGAAGCCCTGCTACTGTGACGCCCTGCATCCACCACCACGCCGTCGTGCTGCTGGATCTTCGTCAACCTCTCCTTCCCCTTGCTGGATCAAGAAGGAGGAGACGTCTCCCGTCCCGTACGTGTGTTGAACGCGGAGGTGCCGTCCGTTCGGCGCTTGGTCATCGGTGATTTGGATCACGTCGAGTACGACTACATCATCACCGTTTTTGAACGCTTCCGTGCGCGATCTACAAAGGTATGTAGATGCATCCATGACTCGTTGCTAGATGAACTCCTAGATGATCTTGGTGAAACGAGTAGGAAATTTTTTGTTTTCTGCAACGTTCCCCAACATGGCATGCTCATCTTACCACACAAAATATTTAAATCATGCACAACCCGATGACAAGCCAAGCAATTGTTTCATACTTTTGATGTTTCTCAAACTTTTTCAATCTTCACGCAATACATGAGCGTGAGCCATGGACATAGCACTATAGGTGGAATAGAATGGTGGTTGTGGAGAAGACAAAAAGGGAGAAGATAGTCTCACATCAACTAGGCGTATCAACGGGCTATGGAGATGCCCATTAATAGATATCAATGTGAGTGAGTAGGGATTGCCATGCAACGGATGCACTAGAGCTATAAATGTATGAAAGCTCAACAAAAGAAACTAAGTGGGTGTGCATCCAACTTGCTTGCTCACGAAGACCTAGGGCATTGAGGAGGCCCATTGTTGGAATATACAAGCCAAGTTCTATAATGAAAATTTCCCACTAGTATATGAAAGTGACAAAACAAGAGACTCTCTATCATGAAGATCATGGTGCTACTTTGAAGCACAAGTGTGGAAAAAAAGGATAGTAGTATTGCCCCTTTTTATTTTTATTTTTCTTTTTGGGCCTTTTTTTTTGGCCTTTCTCTTTTTTTATTGGGACAATACTCTATGAATGATGATCATCACACTTCTATTTATTTACAACTCAATGATTACAACTCGATACTAGAACAAAGTATGACTCTATATGAATGCCTCCGGCGGTATACCGGGATAGCAATGATGCATGAGTGACTTATATGAAAGAATTATGAACGGTGGCTTTGCCACAACTAAAATGTCAACTACATGATCATGCGAAGCAATATGACAATGATGGAGCGTGTCATAGTAAACGGAACGGTGGAAAGTTGCATGGCAATATATCTCGGAATGGCTATGGAAATGCCATGATAGGTAGGTATGGTGGCTGTTTTGAGGAAGGTATATGGTGGGTGTATGATACCGGCGAAAGGTGCGCGGTATTAGAGAGGCTAGCAATGGTGGAAGGGTGAGAGTGCGTATTGAAGGAAATATGCCCTAGAGGCAATAATAAAG
>NW_024114302.1:0-9018 GCF_003073215.2 Triticum urartu | reverse complement strand
CACCATAGTCCATACCTTCAACTTGTGTGTAGCCTTGGGCGACGAGACGTGCTTTGTTGCGAACCACTTGTCCATCTTCATCTTGCTTGTTGCGAAACACCCATTTGGTACCAATGATGTTGTGGTTGTTGTCGGGCTTCTCGACCAATGTCCACACTTGATTTCTCTCAAAGTTGTGTAGCTCTTCATGCATAGCGTTTATCCAGTCCGGATCCTCCAATGCTTCTTCAACCTTCATAGGTTCAATGCTAGAGATGAATGAGTAATGTTCACCAAAGTTAGCTAAAGGAGTTTTAGAGCGAGTGATTCTCCCGGTTTGTATATCATTGTAGATTTGCTCGACGGGATGATCCTTAGCAATTCTTTCTCGAACTCATGAAAGCTTTTGCTTGGGTCGGGGTGGAACATCCTCTTCATCTTGTGCTTCTTCTTGGCCTTCTTCATTGTTTACGTTGTCGTTCTCTTGTCGTGGTGGAGAAGGAGGTTGTTGATGTTCATCTTGGTGCGCTTCCTCGTTTTCTTCATCTTGGCGTGTCCCACTTGTGGATGCTTCTGTATCAACTCTTGGTTCACCTTGTCGTGAGGTAGAAGCTTCCACTTGGACAGACGAGGTACTCTCCTTCACTTCCGTTGGACGAATCTTGCCAATGGACAAGTCTTGAATTGCTTCCGAAGGGTCTTTGTCTCCTAGATCAATTGGCAATTACTCTACTTGCTAGCCGTTAGATTCATCAAACTTCACATCTATCGTCTCTTCAACCTTTCGGGTGAAATTGTTGTAGACACGGTAAGTGTGAGAGTTTGAGCCATAACCAAGTAGGAAACCTTCATGAGATTTAGGAGCAAATTTAGAACGACGATGCTTATCAAGAATGTAGCACTTTGAGCCGAATACTCGAAAGTATCCAACTTGGGGTTTGTTATCGGTGAGGAGCTCGTATGCCGTCTTGGCGAGTAGCTTGTGAAGATACAAGCGATTTGTTGCATGACAAGCTGTCTCAACCGCTTCCGCCCAAAAATGCTTTGGCGTTTTGTACTCATCAAGCATCGTTCTTGCCATCTCGATAAGAGTCCGGTTCTTCCTTTCAACAACTCCATTTTGTTGAGGTGTGTACGTAGGTGATAACTCGTGTGAAATCCCTTCTTCATCAAGAGAGGTGTCCACATTTGCGTTCTTGAACTCCGTTCCGTTGTCGCTCCGAACCTTCTTGATCTTCACGTCAAACTGATTTTGGGCCTTCCTAGCGAAGTTTTTGAAGATCTTTTGGACCTGCGATTTGTCATCAAGAAAGAACACCCACGTAAATCTTGAAAAATCATCAACTATGACTAGACCAAATGAGTTACCACCGAGACTCTTGTAGGCATTTGGACCAAAGAGATCCATGTGAAGTAGCTCGAGTGGTCTTCTTGTGGTCATGATGTTCTTCGCGCGGTGACTTCCTCCAACTTGTTTCCCTGCTTGACAAGCACTACAAAGTCTATCCTTGTCAAATATGACATCTTTTATTCCAAGGATATGATCACCTTTAATAAGCTTATCAAGATTTCGCATACCAACATGACCTAGTCTTCTATGCCACAACCAGCCTTTAGAAGATTTGGTAATTAAGCAAGTTCTAGGTTGAGCCTTTTTAGTGAATTCAACAATGTAAAGATCTCCTCTATGTATACCGGTAAAGACCATTTTATGATTGTCTCTACGAAACACTTGGCAATCTACTTCAGTGAATAAGACATTGAAACCGAAATCCGCAAGTCTAGAAACTGAAAGTAAATTGTATCCAAGGGATTCAACGAGCATGACATTTTGTATGGAGTTATCATGTGAGATGGCCACCTTACCAAGGCCAACCACCTTACCCTTTGAATTATCACCAAAAGTGACATATTTTCGAGGGCTGTCGTTTTCAGCAAGCTCACGGAACATATCTTTATCTCCGATCATATGATCAGTACATCCCCTATCAAGGACCCATTCCTTTCATCCAGCCATGTAGCCGCGAAGATTTGCCATAAGATCAAAATGCCTCATTGCATCATCAAGATCATAGTCACTATCATCATCTTCATCACAGTATCCATGTTCAACATCATCTTGTGATTGATCAATTCCTAGAGAGGGTAATTCATTAGATAAATGATCATCACAATGGTTACCTTTATGAATTCTAATAGCTTTGGATATGATATCGCTAATGATTCCAACATTTCCTTTAGCACGCATGAGATTGGTAAGCTCAAATAGACAATCACCAAAGCTAGGATCACTAGAGTTCATCTTACTCAAGGCAATAGACTTATGGAGAATTTCATCTAAATTTTTCAAGGAATAATCTGGAAATCGTTCCTCAAGAAATCTCCATATGGTGTAGGCACACTTGAGAGTAGGCAAACATCTAATCAAGTTTCTAGGCAAGCCTCTAATGATGAGCTCAACAGTTCTAAGATTGTGAATCATGTCAATATCTTCATCTAGGGTAGGGTGCAAAGGATCAACATGAGGTGCACAAGGGCTAGTAATGTATTTGTTCAAATGATATTCATTGAAAATCTCAAGCATTTCATTTTTCCACTCATGAAAATACTCTCCATCAAGAATAGGCACTCTATGTCTAAGACTCCCCAAAGTAGACACATCCATCTTCCTCCAATGGTGTTTAAACCAAGGAAATGGAGACCAAAGCTCTGATGCCAATTGAAAGGATCGAGAAGAGGTGTCTAGAGGGGGGGGGTGATTAGACACTAAGTGCCAAAAGTTGCAGTTTTTAATATTCTTAGGTTTAAGTGGAGTTTAAGCACAAGTTTAACAAACACAGTACATATCAAGCAAGCATGCAATGAGTATATGAGCAGCGGAAAGTAAAGCATGCAACTTGAAAGAATGTAAAGAGAAGGGTTTGGAGTATTCAAACACAATTGGAGACACGGATGTTTTTGTCGTGGTTCCGATAGGTGGTGCTATCGTACATCCACGTTGATGGAGACTTCAACCCACGGAGGGTAATGGTTGCGCGAGTCCACGGAGGGCTCCACCCACGAAGGGTCCACGAAGAAGCAACCTTGTCTATTCCATCACGGTCGTCGCCCACAAAGGACTTGCCTCACTAGCAGTAGATCTTCACGAAGTAGGCGATCTCCTTGCCCTTACAAACTCCTTGGTTCAACTCCACAATCTTGTTGGAGGCTCCCAAGTGACACCTAGCCAATCTAGGAGACACCACTCTCCAAGAAGTAAGAAATGGTGGGTTGATGATGAACCCCTTGCTCTTGTGCTTCAAATGATAGTCTCCCCAACACTCAACTCTCTCTCACAGGATTTGGATTTGGTGGAAAGAAGATTTGAGTGGAAAGCAACTTGGGGAAGGCTAGAGATCAAAATTCATATGGTTGGAATGGAATATCTTGACCTCAACACAAGTGTAGGTGGTTCTCTCTCAGAAAATGTGTATTGCAAGTGTAGGTATGTTCTGATGGCTTTCTCCACGAATGAAGAGTGGGTGGAGGGGTATATATAGCCTCCACACAAAATCTAACCGTTACACATAATTTGCCAAACTCGGTGGGACCGAGTGGTTAAACTCGGTCAGACCGATTCAGCAAACCTAGTGACCGTTAGGATTTTCGGTGGGACTGAGATGCAACTCGGTAGGACCGATATGGTTAGGGTTAGGGCATAACATAATCTCGGTGTGATCGATTACACAAACTCGGTGGGACCGATTTTGGTAATAAGCTAACCAGAGAGTTGGTCAGGCAAACTCGGTGAGACCGATTACACAAACTCGGTGGGACCGATTTTGGTAATAAGCTAACCAGAGGGTTTACATTGTAATCTTGGTAGTACCGTTTGCTCAAACTCGGTGAGACCGATTTTGGTAATGGACATACACAGAGAGATTACAATCCCATCTCGGTGAGACCGAGATCCCTATCGGTGAAACCAATTTGCTAGGGTTTGTGGCAGTGGCTATGACATCTGAAACTCGGTGGCACCGGATAGATAGAATCAGTGGGGCTGAGTTTGACTTTTGGTTTAGGTCATATGTGGATGTGGGAAGGTAGTTGAGGGTTTTGGAGCATATCACTAAGCACTTTGAGCAAGCAAGCCATTAAGCAACACCTCATCCCCTCTTGATAGTATTGGATTTTCCTATAGACTCAATGTGATCTTGGATCACTAAAATAGAAAATGTAGAGTCTTGATCTTGAAGCTTGAGCCAATCCTTTGTCCTTAGCATCTTGAAGGGGTTCCACATCCTCTAGTCCATGCCACTCCATTGTTGAACTTATCTGAAACATACTAGGTAAAAGTGTTAGTCCAACAAGAGATATGTTCACATTAATTACCAAAACCACCCAGGGAGCACTTGTGCTTTCAATCTCCCCCTTTTTGGTAATTTATGACAACATACATCAAAGCTTTAGATAAAGATATAGAGAATAGCAGGTAAAGCTTTGGAAAGACATGTAACATGCATAGGCTCCCCCTACATGTATGCAATCATGTGAATATTGAATATAGGAGCATGTGTATGCATAAACATGACAGAGTAAGCAATGTGTTACATGTATCTTGGCTATATGCATCAGAGCAAATGATGTGAATGTGAGAAATGTACCTTCATGTTCATGAGTCCTTCTTGCAAACAGTATGTACATCAGCAAGAACTTCTCATTCACATGACTGTGATGCATATACTTACCTTGTGGTCTTGAGTTGGCTTAGGATGGGATGAACCTGCGCAAACAAGGTCAAATAACACAGATACACCTACTGACCAGCGCAAGCAAGAGAAACCACAAGAGAACCAAGACTGGGATGACATGTAGAGTGAGTACTAAGTACCACATTGGATATAGATGAAGGAAATATGCCCTAGAGGCAATAATAAAGTTATTATTTATTTCCTTATAATTATGATAAATGTTTATTATTCATGCTAGAATTGTCTTAACCGGAAACATAATACATGTGTGAATACATAGACAAACAAAGTGTCACTAGTATGCCTCTGCTTGACTAGCTCGTTAATCAAAGATGGTTATGTTTCCTAACCATGAACAATGAGTTGTTATTTGATTAACGAGGTCACATCATTAGTTGAATGATCTGATTGACATGACCCATTCCATTAGCTTAGCACCCGATCGTTTAGTATGTTGCTATTGCTTTCTTCATGACTTATACATGTTCCTATAACTATGAGATTATGCAACTCCCATTTACCAGAGGAACACTTTGGGTACTACCAAACGTCACAACGTAACTGGGTGATTATAAAGGAGTACTACAGGTGTCTCCAATGGTACATGTTGGGTTGGCGTATTTCGAGATTAGGTTTTGTCACTCCGATTGTCGGAGAGGTATCTCTGGGCCCTCTCGGTAATGCACATCACATAAGCCTTGCAAGCATTAAAACTAATATGGTAGTTGTGAGATGATGTATTACGGAATGAGTAAAGAGACTTGCCGGTAACGAGATTGAACTAGGTATTGGATACCGACGATCGAATCTCGGGCAAGTAACATACCGATGACAAAGGGAACAACGTATGTTGTTATGCGGTCTGACCGATAAAGATCTTCGTAGAATATGTAGGAGCCAATATGGGCATCCAGGTCCCGCTATTGGTTATTGACCGGAGACGTGTCTCGGTCATGTCTGCATTGTTCTCGAACCGTAGGGTCCGCACGCTTAACGTTACGATGACAGTTATTATGAGTTTATGCATTTTTATGTACCGAAGGTTGTTCGGAGTCCCGGATGTGATCACGGACATTACGAGGAGTCTCGGAATGGTCGAGACATAAAGATTGATATATTGGAAGCCTATGTTTGGACATCGGAAGTGTTCCGGGTGAAATCAGGATTTTACCGGATTACCGGGAGGTTACCGGAACCCCCCGGGAGTCATATGGGCCTTAGTGGGCCTTAGTGGAAAGGTGAAAGGGCTGCCCATAAGGGCTGCGCGCCTCCCCCCTCCCCTAGTCCTATTAGGACTAGGAGAGGTGGCCGGCCACCCCTCTCCCTCTTTCCCCCTTGGGAGTCCTAGTTGGAATAGGATTGGGGGGGGGGAGTCCTACTCCCGGTAGGAGTAGGACTCCTCCTGCGCCTCCATAGGGCTGGCCGCACCCCTCCCCCTTGGCTCCTTTATATACGGAGGCAGGGGGCACCTCTAGACACACAAGTTGATGATTGAGATCGTCCCTTAGCCGTGTGCGGTGCCCCCTGCCACCATATTCCACCTCGATCATATCGTTGTAGTGCTTAGGCGAAGCCCTGCGTCGGTAGAACATCAAGATCGTCACCACGCCGTCGTGCTGACGGAACTCTTCCCCGACGCTTTGCTGGATCGGAGCCCGGGGATCGTCATCGAGCTGTACGTGTGCTAAGAACTCGGAGGTGCCGGAGTAACGGTGCTTGGATCGGTCAGATCGGGAAGAAGACGTACGACTACTTCCTCTACGTTGTGTCAACGCTTCCGTTGCGATCTACAAGGGTACGTAGATCATACTCTCCCCTCATTGCTATGCATCACCATGATCTTGCGTGTGCGTAGGAATTTTTTTGAAATTACTACGTTCCCCAACAATAGACATGTCCCCAAAGGTAAAGATATGCAATAAAATTAGATATTTCCTTCCCTTAGATGTCTTGCTCCCCCTGAATCTTCATGGGATATTGGGAGAAGATAGGGAACAGAAAATTAGAGCAACAAAAAAGGAAACAACAGAGCTTGAGCTAAAGCAAGCAACCAAACATGTCTTTCCCCTCTTAAAGACATGTGACATCTCTCCTCTTGAACACCAAGCATCTGGGGTCTTTGATGATATTACTTTCTCCTATTTGAGAAACTCTCTCCCCCTGAGTATTCTCTCTTTCTCCCCCTATAGGAAGGATTAAGCTTTGATGTGATCTCTCTCTCCCCCTTTGACATCAATTTCCAAGAAGGGCTCTTCTGGACATGTGATACAAATGGGTTGGTCCTCGAGTCACAGAGCAAAGCAGCATGTCTAATATGATGCTGGTAGAGGACAAGAATCATTGAGTGGAGCTGGAGCAAACAGAAATCAGGAATAAGTGGCAAGTTGGTTTTCCTGTGGTGGAATCGGTGACTCTGAGTTGTGTGCTTCGGTTGCACCGAAAGATTTCGGTTGGGCCGAAGAGAACAAACCGGTGTGACCGAGTTCATTAGAGTGAAACCACTTGTCACCTCAGCTCACTAGACAAGTAAGATCTCACAAGGATATGCAAGGAATTTACTGAAAGATTTGCAATGAATTGGATGTAGAAAATGCAGAACAAAAAGGAAATAAAAGAAACTAAAAGTTCTAGATGAAGAACAAATATGCAAGAGACAAAAGCACAGAGAGACATACGAGAACTTCATCTAGAGATGGTCGGTGACAAGGTCACCTATGTTAGAGTATATTGACTTGGGAGTCAAGTGAGAGCACTTGATCATAGGTCATACTCATCGTTTAAGCTCAAAATAGGGTTACCATTTTTGATTTAAGCCTTTTGATGTATTCAAATCTTGTCGAGTTGCTTTGACTCATGACTTGGAGTAAAGCTTCTCTAAGATGGAATAACATACCTTGGGTGGTGGTGTTGATCTTCTCATGTAGTTGAACTTGTGTGGGTTGCTCAAGGTTGATGTAGTTTATCAAGGGTTGGGAGCACCACTTGGAGTTTGAGTTCATCTACCTACATGGGTTAGCTTTGCAAGGAAGAGCACTTGTGTATCCAAAATGACAATCATGAGACTCAACATAGAATTTGCCAAAGGATATGTTTGAATGCTTTCGTTCTTCCTTGTCTTCAACCACCATTGTGTAGAGACTTGGTGATGTAGAGATTGCTCAAGATGTGAGTGAGTTGCAATCTTATAGATTTAGATTCAACCAAGTACCTACACGGGTTAGATAACATGCAAGGTACAAATATATCCAAGACATATGAATAGCATCATATGAGAAATATCGAGGATTAGTCATAGGCTCATGCCCCGCATGTATCAAATGGAGTTCCTACTCCAAGTTTGAAGCATCAATGATGTTCAATTCACCTCTCAACATGCAAAACACTTTCTCATCAAGTGGTTTAGTGAATATATCCGCCAATTTCTTATCGCTGCGAACATGCTTAAGGTTAATGTCCCCTTTTGCAACATGATCTCGAATGAAATGATGACGAACTTCAATATGCATAGTTCAAGAATGTTGCACGGGATTGTGAGCAATCTTAATAGAACTTTCATTGTCACGTAGCAATGGAACATGTTTCACATATATCCCATAATCTTTAAGAGTTTGGGTCATCCAAAGTAATTGAGCACAACATGAACCAGCGGCAATGTATTCCGCTTCGGCGGTGGATAAGGATACTGAGTTTTGTTTCTTGGAAGACCAAGACACAAGAGATCTACCAAGGAATTGACAAGTACCCGAAGTGGATTTTCTATCAACCTTGTCTCCGGCATAGTCCGAATCGGAGTAGCCAACAAGATCAAAAGAGGACCTCTTAGGATACCAAATGCCAAAATTTGGTGTATGGATTAGGTATCTCACTATCCTTTTCACAGCCTTAAGATGACATTCTTTAGGAGCAGCTTGATATCGTGCACAGATGCACACACTTAGCATAATATCTGGACGAGAGGCACATAGATATAACAATGAACCAATCATAGAGCGATAAACCTTTTGATCAACCGGTTCACCATCTTTGGTCAAATCAAGATGTCCTCTAGTAGGCATGGGTGTAGTCATACCTTTGCATTCTTGCATATTGAAATTCTTGAATAAGTCCTTGGTGTACTTTGTTTGAGAGACAAAGGTACCTTCCTTAGTTTGCTTGATTTGCAAACCGAGAAAGAATTTGAGTTCACTCATCATAGACATCTCAAACTTCTCCAACATTAGCTTTCCAAACTTCTCACTAAAATGAGGGTTAGTTGAACCAAATATGATATCATCAACATAAATTTGGCACACAAATAGTTCTCCATTAA